>NC_063169.1:52215433-52515433 GCF_023159225.1 Perognathus longimembris pacificus
GAAGGAAAACCACCAAATATGCCCAATCCATAGAGCTTTGTATTGGGAATCAGAAACTGATGGAATTTGAAAACTGAATGCATTTCCTGCCTGGTTTTAAGGAAGTCTGTCTATAGCATTCAATCATGAAATGATTCATTTTTTCCCTGCTTCAACACATATTTAATCATTACATTATGCCAGTCACTTGAAGATATGCTGAAGAGACAGATTGGAAAATAATCAACCATGTGATGCAGCCTAATGAGGGCTCGGGCTCTTTTTCTTTGCTGATGAAAGAATTAAAGGGCAAAAAAAAAAAAAAAGGCAAAAAAAAGGGCAAGAAAATTTCAAATGGGCAGAGCAGGTTTATTTGGAAATGAAAGAAACAATGAAATGGACTCTGGTCCCAAAAGGGTCCCAGAGCTGGGGATCTTTTTCTTTTCTTTCCTCCAGCACTAGAGCTTGCCCCCCAGACTGTGTCCCTTAGCTTTTTCACTCAAGGCTGGGACTCTACTACTTGAGCCACAGCTCTAGTTCTGGATTTTTGCTGGTTAAGTGGAGAAAAGAGTCTCGTGGACTTTCTTGCCCAGGCTAGCTTTGAACCATGAACCTCAAATCTCAGCCTCTTTAGTAGTTAGGATTGCAAGTGTTAGCCAGGAGTACCTGGGTAGGTGCTGTCTTTCTCCCCATTTGTTTAGATAAAGTAGACTATCGAGCTGCAAGACCTGACACGGCACAGTAGGAGGCTCTTAGTAATAATAAATTTTAATTTTGAGGCCAACTTTTTTTTTTTCAAATAGACACTTGATTTGTACTTAATTATTGTTTTAGTCAAATAAATAATAGACATAAAAACTAGCTAGAACTAGTCTCTTAAAATGGAGCTTATACTTGCTCTTTGAACTTGTATATTAATAAAAGAAGTAAATATTATAGAGCTGTTACATTAGTGAGTTCGTTTAATTTCCACTTTATGGCAGGAAGCTATATAAAACTAATCTTATGTTTGTTTTCATTATATGAATAAGATGATAAAAGAAAGGCCTGTAGGATTCGAGGTATCATTATTAAATTCATACATGTCCTTCATCTGTCTCCACATCAAGCATCAAGCAGCCTAAATTTAGAAGTGATTTTAGAAGGTCATGGCTGCAGACTTGCTCAGGGAATGTCACACAATTACCACTCTTCAGTGAAGATCTAAAGCTATCCTTGAGCTAGAATCCTGCATTATTTTCCTTTCCCTACAGAAACCTAGACTGAGCCTCAGACATCTTTGCTCTTCTGCAACTGAAATGGATTCTCTTTGATCTTGATTATTACTATGGAAAGCCTCTCTTCTAATTGACTTCAAATTTCTTACTCAGAACCATTAAAAAAAATTACAGGCTGCCACCAGTGGCGTGGAACATACTTCTAGTCCTCGCACCTGAGAGGTTGGGGCAGGAGGCCTGGGAATTCAAGGATACTCTGAAATTCTGAAGTGTTCAACAAGACCTTTTTTTTTTTTAATGTGGGCTGCATTGTATTTTATTTTTTCTTTATTATAAAATCAGTGAGATTCATTAGTTTTTTATGATAAAACTTGAAAAATAGGCAAAACATAATGAATAAGTAAATACCACTCATAATCTTTAAAATCTTTATTCAGTATTTTCCTGACATAACTCACAAGAAGAAAAATGAATTTTGGCTCCTGCTTTCAGAGAGCTCAGTGCATCGTCTCTTGGCTCCACATACTTGGGCAGAGTATTATGAAAGGAGAAGCATATGGTGGAAGGGAACTGTTTGCCTTATATCAGAGTATGAGAAAGGGACTAGGGACCTGTATAACCTGCAGGCCCTCCCCTCCTCCCCTTTTCCCTCCCCTCTTCTTATAAATATCTTTAAGATATACTGTATATCTTTTAAAAATCAAATTAGATTTATTCTCCATATACCATTTTATAATAAATTGTTCCACATGCCAAAAGAGCCTTACAACACAATTTTCATGGTCCCATAGTATCCAATCCTGAGATATGATAAAATAAGTTCCAGGCACCATTCTAAGAACCTTGGAAATAGCTTCTTCCTTCCTTCCTTCTTTCCTTCCTTCCTTCCTTCCTTCCTTCCTTCCTTCCTTCCTTCCTTCCTTCCTTCCTTCCTTCCTTCCTTTCCTTTTTCCTTTCTGTCTCCAACACCCCCCCCACTCCTATGTAGAAAAGTGACTTATCATCCTCATAAAACTTGTCACTTGATTTTGAATCACATAACTGTTACACCATAGAGCTGATAGATACTCCTTCAGTCTAGATCTAGAGTAATAATCTTAGACTCCCACCTGGATAAATAATTGAACTTTATAGGCTCTTCTTAAAGTAATAACTGGTGCCTATGTAAGCAAAAATTCATAAATCAAGTTACCTCTTCTCATAGTCATTGAACATGACAATTCCATGGGGGCTGGGATCCCTCTTTACATCAGAAAAGAACTAGGAACTTGAAAAAAAAAAGGGGGGGGTTGGCATTTTGTTTCCCCAAACTAATTTTGAAAGAATAAACCGCCAATGAAACTGCTGGGTGCTACTGATAGCAGCAGTGTCAGTGCTCTGATGTCAGCTTGCTAGAAATAGGAAGTCCACACTTTTGCAACTTGACTGAGAACTGGGACAACTCTGTGACCCTAGGCTGGCTGCTAATAGGGCTACCTAACAAGCCAGCAAGCAGACCAGCACACTAGCCAAAATCATCATCAAGAGCTACCGAAGTCTTTCTCTAAGACTCTCTATGATTGCTGGTTTCATCACTGAATTTGCACACAGTAGTGCCAAGCCCAATGTAATCACCCCTATGCATTCATCTTAATTTTGTTCTATTGGGCTTCATACTCCTGAGTGATTTTGGGGAAAAGCTGAAACAAGATTAAGAGCAAATCATGGAATAGTTTAGGCCTGAATCCCAGTTCTGTAAAGGTAAAGAAAGAAAATCAGACATATATATATATGTATATATATATATACATATATATATACATATATATATATATATTCTGTCTTACTGCCTATATACTCATATCAAGTATATTTTAACAGGAGAGAAATTGAAATTTTGCTATACATAATGAATGCTCACTCTTCCACTTAAAATTCTGCTAATTGGAAGAATACTCTGCCCACTAGCTCCTGGCTCCATATATGTCAGACATTGGGGTCTCTTTCCTCACCTTGTGAAGCTAAGCACCACAGGAAACATTTATGTATTAACTTCCTTTGGCTCTTTACTTTGATGTCATGATGCTGGTAGGTTGATCCAGTAGATGGTGAAACCACTTCTAGAAGCCATGCCTCATTAACAAACTGGTGGTGACCATGAGGCACATAGATACCAGTAAAAGCGAATCCTAGCAGGGCACTAGTAGCTCATGTCTATAATCCTAGCTTCTCAGGAGGTTGATATCTGAGGATTGTGATTCAAAACCAACCTGGGCAGAACAGCCCATGAGACTTTTATCTGCAATTAAACTAAACAACCTCCCCATACCCCGTTCCCCCACTGAAGTGGAGCTGTGGCTCAAGTGAATATGTAGTATGGAGTTCAGATATGGCCAGTGCCATCATTGGCCACATGGTGAGTTGTACTGTCTGGCACCTTATGGTCATGGGTGTGCCTGAATTCCTAGAGGAAGGGAAGTCCCACCCTCAGCTTATGGGTGTTCCTAAATCCCTAGAGACAGGGGTGCGCCCTTGGTCTATAGGTTACTGAACCTGACAGTCAAGTGTCTGGGACTGGGAGCTTCTTGTGACTCTGTCCCCTGACCTGATCCTAGTTAGGGTCAGATCAGCCCAGGTGCCATCATCATGCCACATGTCTCCGTGTTTTTGTCCTGTATCCTGTCTCCTGGCTCAATTCTGGTCACCATGGTGTCCTAAGTCAGCTCTCTATTGGAGCTGAATTGGTTTGTTGGTATGGTTTTTGTTCTTTCTTTCCTCTCTGGCCTGTTTCCTGATAGTGTTAAGGGTATTTGTGGTCTGCAGGCCTTTGTAACAGCTGGCTACGTGCCAACTGCTAATGCTCTAATAAAGCCTCCAAGATTCAATCCTTCAAGATGTGTTTTCTCATATAATTTGCTATATAACAAGTAGAGCACCAACCTTGAACAGGAAGCACAGGGACAGTGCTCAGGCCCTGAGTTCAACCTCTAGTGCCAGCAAAGAAAATTAAAAAGAAATATAAAGGGTTCACAACCAACTGAACTGGAGCTCCTAACTCAAACACAGACACAGACACAGACACAGACACAGACAGACAGACAGACACACACACACATACACACACAATATGCTTCCCTAAGCTGTGTCTCAGCAAGGATGTGCAAATGTACTCAGCTTCTCTAGAAAGCATGCCTTCCTTCTCTGTAGTCTCCCATCTCTTGTTATGCTCCTGTAAGGAACCACACCCACTCCCCCACATACACCCACACTCTTAGCAAGGAGTCACGACTAATCCTGCAGAAAGACAGCAGCAGACATCCATCAGGAAGCATCTTACCTCCATTCCACCTGCACCTGCACTGGCACCTGCCGTCTCCCCTGACAAAATGAACAAAGGTTGATCACATGTCCTGGCACGATAGTTCACATCTGTAATCTCAACTACTTGGGAGATGGAGGTGGTAGCATGACTATGTGTGAGGCCAGTCAAGACAGAATCAAGAGACTCTCTGAAAAACAAACTAAAGACAAGAGGGTTAGAAGTTTGGCTCAAGTATCAAAGTGCTTGCCTAGCAAGGACAAGTTCATAAAAACTGATCAGTGGTGCATAGAATACCATCTGTCCATCCATTGCTTCTTTTCTTCTCTTGTTCCCTCCTTCCTCACCTGCCTTCCTTCCCAGCTTGACTCTCCTGCTCACCTGTCTTTCCATCTCTACCACTGTCATCATCTCAAAGGGTCCTCTCTTCTTCACATCTCAGTTACCCTATTAGACTCACCTATTCACTACAGGTACAGAAATCTCAGTCTGCGGAGGGGTCTGGAAAAATGGCTTTCAGGATTGAATGTAGTAGACTCTTGGACAGAGACCTGGGAATCTCATATTTATTGTTTTAGTTTCCTGTTTCCCACGTAAAGACAGTAAATTCTCAATCTAGTGTCTTAATCTGGTGTCTGGGTTGAGGGAAGTTGGAGGAGGTAATTGCTGAATGTGTCTAAAGTTTTTTTTTTGGGGGGGGAGCAGTTGTGAAAATGTGTTAGACTGAGACAGAGGCATTGGTTGCATAATATTGTGAATGGACTACATGACACTAAGTGGTACAGTTTTAAATGGTTAATTTTCATGCAAATTTCCCCTTAGAAGAGAAACTACAGGGGAAAAAAAGAGAAAAAAATCCTTACTAAGGCTGTCTAGCAGAAAACGCTTTAGAATATTTCTGATTGGCTGATCTCTGACAAAGAGGGCCAGAATAATTGCCTGGGCAGAGCTTGGTTCTTATATAAATAACAGTCTTTATACCATTTTGTTTGCTTCAACAGAATTTTGGACCATGAGGACTCAAGAATATGTTTCCTTTGTACCAAACCTGATCTAGGGTCTGTTTTCCACCTGCATGAGGATCTCAAGGAGGAAGGCAAATAAGTTTTGTAAGATAGATGAGAAACATAGATGTTTTATTATGTCCTTATGTCTTTACTCTATCCTTAAGAGCCAATTTAGAAAACTGTTGTTTACACCTGGGATACTAAACATTGACAACCTTATGTAAGTAAGTTACATAAAACATAGAAAAAAATTATAAAAGGCTCTAAATATTCATAAATTTCCAGCTTATTTCAGCTTTGGTTTCAGGTTGCCTCATTTTGAAAGGAGAAAAGCTGCTCATTGGGAACTAATTTGCATAGATAACTCGTCATACTTTAATAGGCCCTCTACAAAAGCTGTGGCTGTGAACAGAATCAATAGTGCATATTCTTCACTTGGGCTTTGGAATGCACTTAACCACATTTAAGTATTAATCTTAATAAGCTCTGCAAGCCCTGACTGTTATTGCTCCTCAGAGTGTCAATAAGAAATAGAGAACTGTAGATTGCATTTCCATTATACTAGCAAATTCATACTAGAAATCACTACGAAAACTAATTAGTTGGAAGGAAAACCATGCTGCTGGGTGGGAAATCTTGCCATCCTAGTACTAGGACATGGACACGACCCTTCATTCCAACAGTAGCTTCTCCACAGTGTGTCTGAGTTTATTCCACACCCAACTTAAGTCTTTTACTTGACTGCATGTGAGTGAGAGGAGATCTCCAACTAGTGTAGACTTAGTCTTCCTCAGCTAAGAGCCTGTCATCATTAGGGGAATGGGAGAGATTTGTGAGTCTGGCCTTGTGAGTTCTTAACAGTCTGGAATCTTGCAACTACCATTGGATGTCTACCTTGTACCCAACACTCAACATCTATTCTCTCACTCATCCTTCCCAAACTACAGACTTTGTTTCAGAAACAAGGGCATAGTCCACACATCTAAGAAGTTGGCACTAAATTTCAAATGCAGGTCAATAAATCTCTTAAATCCTGTTACCATCTATCTGAGTTCTAAAAGTCTCTCCACTGGGAATTAGGAAAAGGAACAATCACCTTAGTCTATGAACATGTATCATAGAAGCCTCCTGTTTCCTATTATGTTGTCTAAGCTGATATTTTATCACTCTAGAGGGTCTGAAATGGAAGGAGAATTCTTTTCTTGGATTTTTCCTTTGGATGAGTGCATTGTTTGAACTTAGAAAGAGAAATAGAATCAGTAAATTAATTCTCTTATGTCTTTTATGCAGAGGTAAATATCAAGCCAGGCATGGTGGTACATGCTTGTAATTCCAGCTACTCAGGAGGCAGAGGTAGAATTGCAGGTTCAAGGCCAGTTGGGACAAAGGGAAAAGTAATTGGTGAGACTCTGTCTCAAAAAAAAAAAAAAAAAAAAAAGAGAAGAACTAAAGGATTGGGGATATAACTCAAGCAGTAGAGCATTTGCCTAGCATGTGCAAGTCCTGAGTTCATCCATTGAAAAAAACACTAGCCCAGAATTATTACAAATTATTACCCATGGCAAATGAAGTGAGAAGTTGGATTTAAACGGATATTTTCAAAACCAGGAGCTGGTAACCCATGGCTGTAATCCTAGCTACTCAGGAGGCTGAGATCTGAAGATAACAATTCAAACCCAGCCCTGGTAGGAAAATCTGTGAAACACTTCTTATCAATTAACCACCCAAAAGCTAAAAGTGGAGCTGTGGCTCAAGTGGTAGAGCAGTAGACTGGAGCACAAAGAGTTTAGGTACAGTAGCCAGGCCCTGAGTTCAAACTCCAGGATGGGAACACACACACACACACACACACACACACACACACACACACACACACGACACCCTCATTTCTTACTTGATTACAATTGCAACACTATATTTTAGCTGTATTTTTACACATTAAAATGCCTCCTAAGCTTTTGGCAAGAATTTGCAAACCATCAAAATCCAATTCTCTGCCACTTAACAGCCATTTAACTTGATCATACATAATTGAGTTTTCCAGTCTTGATATATGTAAGGACTAGAAATGCATATGCCATATTTGAGCCCAAATCTAAGTGTTACCAGTGAGCATAATATTTTTATTAAATTTTGAACACTGATTTTCCCTGCAGGAATGACTATAAAGAGGTTTGACCTTAGCTTAGTGTTTTGTTTTGGTTTTTGAATTTTCCTTCTCCTGGACTCGATACTATACTGAATCATTCGGTGAGCTCAACTTCATCTCACAAGGTGGCTCAGAGAAGAGGTCAGGAAAAATTGGTCTTTGTTTCAAGAGGCCTCAGAAAAATAAAGTATCTCTTTTAAAAATCTTTCTTTTTTTTGTATCAGTGTCTTTGATGAACAGAGCAAGCAGGAAATAAATGTTGGTTCATATAATCAGCATGCAGCTTTAAGAAGCTCCATCAAACAAAGCAATAATATATTCCATTTAAATATTAGTTCTATGTCAGATCCTGTGGGTGTGTTTTTCACGAGTGGGGCAGTATGTGTAGCAAGGGACACTTCATATCAATTAAGATGGTGATGAATCACCACTAAGTTGATATATAGATTTCTATGACTAAGCTTGATCAAAATGATTCTACAAGCAATGACTACACACAGGCAGGATGTAACACTACCAAAGCTTTTACTACAAAACCACGTATTTCGACCTTCATAGTTTGACTTTAGTGATTGGATAGGTAAAACTACTACATTTAAATGAAACTCCTAGTCCAATGTCTTACATGTGATTGAGACTATATATAAATGATTATTGATTAAATGCATGAAGAGATGAATAAATAATAAGGTGACAGAGTCAAATTTCTTTTGTGTTATATTGGTATATATTGGTATATATATATATATATTGGTTATATTCTTTCCTGGTAGAACTGGGGTTTGAACTCAGGGCCCCCACAGGCATTCTAAAACTTGTGCCATGACTCCAGTTCACATTGGCTTTTTGTTCTTTATTCTTTTTCATTTCCTGTGTTTCTCTGTTTGTTCTAGTTGTTGAGTTTGCCAGTCTCTTGATGAGGTGTTGGGTATTGGAGTTCCCAACTCACTATTTGGTTGGAGCAAGTTGGGGTGCCTCCCTATTGTGTTGGCATCATCTTCTCTCTTCCACACTGGCTTTTAAAAGTGGAGTTTCTTTTGGTCATGTTTTAATTTGAATCTGAAAGTGCAAAATTCAAGCTTTGCACAGTGGCAGTATCGTAGCCAATGAGGTTTATCCGAGGCACGATTATTGCTAATTGAAAATGCAAAATTCAAGACAAACAAAATGGAAAATCTTAGGAGCTTATCATTTCTTATAAATTAAAAAAGTTTCTCTTTTTCTGTTTCTGTCTGTCTGTCTCTCTCTGTGTCTCTGTGTGTCTCTCTCTGTCTCTCTCTCTCTCGTGTGTGTGTGTGTGTGTGTGTGTGTGTGTGTGTGTGTGTTCAGGCCAAATGTAATAAAAAATTAGAGTCAGGTGAATGTGGATAGAAGGTTACTAGCTTTCTGTCTGGTCTGGGATTGACAGAATTTTCCCGAGACATAGGGTTTTCTTTCAGTGGTAAAAAAAAACAGTCCTTGCTAAACATCAAATAGATCAACCATTCGGGAGGCATCTTTTTTCCAACAGGCTATTTACATATCTGATAAACCATAAATAGAATACCAAACTTCCAACATTTATTTTCCTTTCTCTTCACTTTTTTTTTTAAATAAGGAAATAGAAGTTCTTGCTATGTAGCCCAGGTTGGTCTGAAACTTGTGATCCTCCTTCTTCAGCCTCCTGAGTGCTGAGATTACAGGGGTACACTACCATGCCTGGCTCAAAATCCTAACTTCCTTCAAAATGATGTGAACTCCAAATGCACAGATCAGGGTTGGCCATCTTTTATCATAGAGATCTCACACAGTAACATTTGATTTAGACTTTTCAGGCCACATGGTCTGTCTGTCTCACCTTCTCATCTGTCCAGCAGAATAGGAAGGCAATCATGGACAGGAACTCATATCAACAGTGTGATGATGGTATCTCAGTCACACTTTATAAACAATGACATCTTAATTTCACATCATTTATACATCTGTAGATTTTTTTCTCTTGATTCCTCCCACCAACATCTTTTTAAAGTCAAAGGATATTCTTAGTCCACTAGCCATCCAGCACACACAGCAGCAGGTCACCTCCAGACTCACATATGTCGTGTGGTAACCTCTTCTAAGGCACAGATATTATTATGCAAAGATGATGTGGCTACAAAGCTGGGTGATGACTTATTTAGATTGCAAACAAAGGGTCCATAAAGGAAATGAAGTATGGACTTATATCAAACAAACAAAGTGACACATTCTGAAACCACTCAGCCAAATTCTACCCCACTTAACAATGACATTTTCTAAAGTACATAATGGAAATTCACTTTGAGATACCATTAGTGATGCAGATGAGGTGGTAGCATTATTCTTCAGGATGTCATGTCATTGGTGGAGGGTTGGTATAGACTATGAAATTGATAGACCTATTCCAAGTTTAACCAGCTATAAATATTTTTTCCATAAGAAAGAGTGGAGAAAGCGAAATTTGAACTTGAGAGTGACAAAAACTTTCTCAGTTTAACTCCTCAGGAAGTGAGTGGCTAGGATCACCGATGTAAAGAACCAGAATTAACTTTCTAGGAAGATAATTTCTATGAAGCTTGTTTGCAAGGATTACTCTTATGAGTTATTCTGGGTGGAAGACTATAGGTTTTGATTCACCTTTCCCAATGTTTCTGAGCAGTCCCGGAAGCCACATTTATTAGAAGCATCAGGAGACCAATAAGAGATGCTTCTACCGAGGCAGACAACTGAGAGAGCCTCACCGTTCTGCCTTCCATATCTAGGGGCAGGACTGCCTATGTTCTCTTGGTCTTTGAGTGTCCTTTGGGTCTTCATTTCAGGTCCTATATTGCTGTGGCCCTCTTGACTCTGCTATATACACAAGTTTCTCTCTTCCCTTGTTGTGGCCCATGAAGTCTTTGCTTACGGTCTCTGCCCTATTATTTTTCTCTCTTCAATCATCTTCATCTTTCCTGAATATCAAGAGATATTGCCTTCAATAGCTTCTGTGTTCAGCCCTCCAAAAGCCATGGTGACAGAAATGAACTAGGATCTAACTCCTAGGAACAAAGCAAAAAGAAAGTATAGAGAACAAAACCGAAAATAGTTTCTCTGTGAATTACCCTGCCACACACTGAAGACCGAAAAACACAGGCCTACATATATAAATTTGAAAACTAAGGTGGGCCAGCCAGGGACTGAGGTAAAGTGGTAGCAGTTGTGCCCATTCCTCTCCCCAGAGCCACACTTCAGGTTGTCACTGGAAGAAAGAACTATATTGTGACCAATTCTAATTTGAGACACAACAAAGAGCTCCAGCTAAACACGCACAGCTTAAACACAATCATTCTAAATGCATCGCCATTTTCTTGTTTCAAGTCCCTGGGTTTTATTTCTGCATTGAGCTTGTGGCTTCTTCAGATATGCAGACGCTGAGGACTGTAGTCCTTATGAGAGTCCTACATTTTTTCATTCTACTGCACAACTCTTGCTTCTTAGCCCTCAGTTCTGTGATACTGGGGAGCTGCCTCAAGTTGTACCTGACCACCATTTGCCCCAGAGGGTCAGAAGTCCTCATCTGAACTCAAATCAGAAATCTTGCTTCTATTTCTTAATCCCAGAGCAAAACTTGTTGGTTTTGAATTCACCTACTCATTAATTCTTCACTGCTTCTTAGGCCATCTGGAGGCAAAGCCTTACCTAGATTTCTGAAGGTTGCTGTGCTCCTTATAGTAATCACTCAGGTCCTGAGGTTCTGGAACTTGAGTCTGAGTCAGAATCCCTTGTAAGCTTGGGAGTTGAGCTGGATTTTTTTTTTTTTGCATATTTTCTTCCTTTCTTCCCCCCTCCCTTTGTTTTCAGTGCCAGGGATGGAACATAGAATCTCAAATATTCTAGACAAGTGTTCTATCACAGCGCACTGAGCTCCACCCCCAGTCCAAATTTCCATTTCTAATATGTTCCCAGGTGATGCTGGGACTCACAGCAAACCAGCTAACTGATGGTTAGAATAAATTCTCCTTTTCTAAAAGCTCAGCCAGCATCCGTGCTGATTCACTTTTCCAAATTCTATTTCAGTGTAGGAGGTCATCTCTAGCCCAATGAGAGTTTTTTGTTATTTTTTTTACCCCATTTTGTTTTGTTTCTATAATAGATATTTGAAGTCTTGCCTACTTTCCACATCCAAACCACTTTGTTACTACAGATGTTAATACAGAATCATGTTTTGCAGGATAATTCTTCTTCTGAACAAGAAACAGGGCTTCTTCCAAATCACCATTATTAAGCTCACCGTGGTTACAGAGTTGGTGAGCTTCATCACTATTGATATACCTCCTGTACATAGGCAGGTGTTGCACACACATGCACACACACATAGCATCAAGTCCTGGTAGGAAAGAGACTCCACATTCCCACTGGGTGATTGCAGTTTAGCAAAGGCACTATTTATAAAGTGTGAGTAGAGTTTTTGGAAATCATAAAGGATGGCAGAGGACTATGCTGTGAAGAGGTGTCCCCATACTGGAGTGCTCGGCAAAGGTAGTTGTGCCCACAGGCTCCTCTGTAAAAAGTAGTTGACTATACAACCTAGCAGGGTAAAAACTGGGGAAATGAACATTGAGGTCTCCCTCTATCCCCACTCTTGATCTTCCACTGGACCCTTCATGTGTACAATCCATAGGAAGTCAGATGGCAACTGAATATCTGATGATAGGTCATATGGTCAGCTTCCTAGGGCATAGCACAGGCTAGTGCAGTGATCTTCAGGGGCCTGCATGAGGTGTCCACTGCAACGTATACCATCTATTCTGTTACACAAGATCACTATGCTTTTCATCTGTGGGCTCTGAGGCCTTAGCACCCTCTGCTTTGTTAACATGGCAAATATAAAACAGAGTTGGGTTGCAACACCAAGATGGGTTTTCCTCCTTTAGATTAAGGGACTCAGGAGAGGAGAACACTCCCTGGAGAAGCAGGGGTTCCCCATGTGTCAGTTTCTGTTCATCCTGAAGTTTGCATGGACTTGAAGCTAGAACCCATGAACTCATGGCTTCAATGTTGACCCTCTTGCTTAGTGTTTTCTGTTCGAGGCTGGCCCTTTACCACGTGAATCCCACCTCTCTGGTTCTTTGCTAGTTAGTTGATGATAACAGTCTCAGATTTGTCTGCTTTGTCTGGCTTTTGAACCAGAGTCCTCAGATCTCCGCCTCCTGAGTAACTTGGATTATAGGAATGAGCCATGGTGCCTGCAAAGGAGCATTTGTGATCATATTCTTTGGGGTCTACAAGAAATAACAGACTGGGCATGTATTAAGGGCTTGTATCTTCTTGGTAGAAAGCACTCCCAACTTTGCCTAATCTGTTATTGTGTAACTATCTCAACACTGAGTTATTATTTTTCAAAATGATTTCACATGCATGGTTCATGGCGAGCTTGCCTTTCCCAGTGTAAATAGCAGTACTTGTGAAAGTTAGGGCATAATTACATATCAAAATAAGTTAGTTGCTGCCTGTCGATTATGTTAGCATTCTTAGATGACAGGTGTCCTATCCTACTTCTTCTGATCTAAAAGCTGCAGAGATAAGAGATACAGACTTAAAGGAGAGAGAGCTTGCACATTTCCCCCCTCAGTCATACACCCCAACACTTGACATTTACCTGCTAAACATATGGAGTACCGTTAAAAAAAGCCAAAGTGATGATTACAAAGAAGTTCCATGACAAGTGCTTCTGTCTGCCTGTGACTTCTGTGCCAGGGTTTAAGTCCAGCAAATGAGAAGGGCTAGGAAAGACTAAGCTAACACGGAAGGAAGGAGAGGGATCTGGACCAGATTCCAATGTTTATGGAGGCAGGGCTGGGAAAGAGCATGTATGGGAAGGGTGGGAGGGAGAAGGAAGGCAAGATCATGTGACTGGAGAAGTCCTAGGATTGTGATGGCTCCCCCCTTCCTGTAGGGCAGCCTCTCTTGACTGAAGCCAACTCATTGTTCTTCATGAGTGTGGGCCCAATGCTTCCCCAACTTTCTAGTTTCTCCCAAAAGGTGAGGATCTGAAACGTAATCTTATGTCCTCTGGTTTTGCAATGTTGCATTACAAAACAAAAGTCTAAGCTCAAAACAGAGTACGATTAAGATAAAAATATTATATTTAAGACAAATAAAACACCCAGTGAAATAAATTTAAGGATGTCTACCATTAAGAGTACACCTCAGGGATCTAAGAGTGAAAATGTTATCACTCCATAAAGAAAAGGGACTCTTCAAACAAACTGTCTTCAGTATGAACATACAGAACATCTTCCAGGATTAAAGTCAATTGGGACTATTTAACTAAATATTGAGCTACCACTCTTCCTAAGTATACTTTACTTAGAGAGACTTGTTCCAATCAAAACTTTTACTTACCTCCCTTTTATTTATGAATTTATAAAGAGTCCAGATACCATTTACATATTTGCTTATAATCTCTTTTCAAAATTTGGAGTGAAAAGTAACCCCTTCCACCTCTAATTTGCTGAAGCTTGTTAAGCAGAAATAGGTCTCCTCTTCATTACCACTTGCATGAACCACTTTGTTAATAATTCATCACAATGTTCCACAGCAGAGATAAAGCAGTCGCCTACATGATCATTATGTGTTCATAATGTGGGCTCGGCAGTGTCTTTAATTTCACTGCACCTGCTGTCACGGCTCCCTCCCTTCTTTCTAAAGTTTGTGTTTTCTATTCTACTTGCCTGTATAACCTCTGGCTTCACATTGCAAGCTGCCTGGGAAAGCTGTGGTTGAATTGGAAGAGCAGGTAGATACAGCCTGCTGTGACCCGATTTTATCTATCCTTCACACATCACTTTCTCTTCACAAGGCCTTCCATGTGATGGCGTTGGAGAGGTCTCTCTTCTTGGTTAGTCAGGAACCTCAGGGCTGGCTCAGCTGAACTGGGTGGGACAAGGCTGTGTTCTGAGGCAGGAGCTCCTCATTGTAAAGGAGTGCATCTGTCTCAATCTCCGATTCCCCTTTTCTAGTCCTGGGGGAAAAGTAAAAACCACACTAGGCAAATGCTTATGAATTATATCCTCAAAGCAAAGCATTCTTTATGTAAAGGCTAGACAGCACAGGTGCAGACTTTAGGAATCTGAGGAGTTTTTGTCGGTAGAACTCTCTCCACTCTCCACTCTGCCTGATGAGAACTTTTGGCTTTTATTTGATCTTCAAGGTGTTACTTTGGCTTATTGAGCAAAACAACCTTGAGTGATTATTCTGTCTGTTTTGAGGTATGGGGTTTCTAAAAATACAAGGTTAAGCTTTCACATGAATGATGTCATTGAATATAACTTGATGAACTAGGAATTATTGAGCCTAAAGTAGATTGAGGACACAATTGGTAAGGGATGGACCTAGAACTAGGATTCAAACTCCCCCACCCCGCCTTCTTTGTCAGTCATAGGGCTTGAACTCAGGGCTTAGGTGTTGTCCTTTGAGCTCTCTTTGCTCAAGGCCAGTGTTCTACCACTTTGAGCGACAGCATCACTCCCAGTATTCTGATGGTTAATTGGAGATCTCATGGACTTTCCTGTTAGAACTGGCTTTGAACTGTGATCCTTTGATCTCAGTCTCCTGCCTAGCTAACAGGTGTAAGCATTATCAGTGGTGTGTTAGGGACATAAAAGAGTTTTAAAAATTCTTGTTCATTTTCTCTTATCCTTATCCTTCTGTATTTTGTTTTGTTTTTGTTCCTTGGAGTAGAATCTATATTTCCCAGACTGGCCTTGAACTCATGATTCTCCTGTCATAGCCTGTGAGTACTGGATTGGCATATACCACTATGCCCAGCTTCCTCTTTTCTTAAGTTTATACAGTATTAAAAGGTTATGTATCAATGCATCTTTCAGTATACAGAAACTACAGTAAAATTTGCTTCTTTCTGAGGCCTGTGACTATCACGGCCACGCGGGCCTTGGAGGAAAAAAAGAGAAAGTACAGGAAGGAAGGTAGGATATTTGTGAAGGAAGAAACCAAAGAAAGAAGAGCTTATTGTGACTGAGAACCAACTCTCCCCCGAGCATTCTTCAAATGTAATTCATTGTCAGCATGAAGAGTTTGAAGAATATGTTCTCTTTTGGTGTAAGTTTCTTAGCTATTATTTTAGTATCAGCTTTATGGCATTGGTTCTTTCATATTATCAGAAGAAAGGGGGTAAGGAAGATGAAGAAATAAGATACAGAACGGAGTTCCAATGATGGAATATTGTACATCAGAGATATTGCAGGTAATTGGGAGAAGGGTGCTTCCCTGAACACGTCTCTCCTATGGTTACCCGAGAGGCTCCCCAGGGAGGCGCACTGGCTTTGGATAGAGAAGTGATCAAATTCGTCCAGTAAGGAAAGTAAACACAGCAGGTCAAACCCCCGTTGCAACAGAAATTTGAACAGAAGAGCTGCTATCTCTGGAGTGTAATAGTGAAGAGTGACTCAGGGTATAGCTCAGTGTTAGTGCTCTTGCCTACCATGCAAAAGACTCTGTGTCCCATCTACAGCACCACAGGTTAATAGAGGGAGTTAGACTCAAATCCTGACCCTCTCCTTCCCAACGGTGATTGGGCAACTCACCCTTAACTCACTTCACTAATTATAAATTGAAGATGATGTCATCTTCCTTGTCCTGAAGTGCCTAGTTGCAGGGTTGAACTGGGGCAGCATGTTATAGCATTTAGGGTAATGTCTGGCAAATACTAAGGGTTATTTTGCACATATATATATATGTATATATATACATATATGCAAATCTATTCTCACAAAAATTTTATTTATGTATATGAATGTACATATATGGATTTATGTATAAAATGAGTCCATAGTTGAACATCAATTTGAGCTATCTAGGAAGTCAGACACAAAGATACTGAGTTTCTTCATAATGTATGTGCAAAATGCTACAGAGCCAGGCATCTGGGGACACTTCTATTTACATGTGTGTGGTTCAATGTAACTTAGTTGTTTCCTTCTGTCTTTTACTGACCCATTGTGATGGTTGCATGTCATGGCAAAGCCTTCTCCAAGGCAGGCTAGTGAGGCCACACCTCAGAGGAGGGAATTAAGGAAATGCGTACATGATCAGTCTCCTCTTCACTCATTTGTTCAATGTGCTGTGTCTCTGTTTATCCTGATGTCATCACTGCTAGTCCTGAGTCAGACTAGATGGAATTCTTTAATTGGAACTTAGGTCAGGTTAATTAGGTGTAGTTCTAACTTTGAAAACACATTGTTCATAAGTCTGCTATTTAGTATCATAAGATTCCCAGGAAGAGACTAGTACTCATAAAAATGACTATGTATGTTTCACATGGTAAAAGGGGAAAAGAATAGAGTTCTAAAGACAAGCAAGCATCATAAGGTCTCATCATCCTGCATGTAGGAATTCTTTCCTTTTGACTCAGGACTCTATGAAACTTTATTTTCAGGCCCTGTTGCTGTTTTGCTGAGGTATCTTCCACTTCTATTACACCCTAGAACTTGCCAACTTATCAAGCTCTAACTAATGGGATGTAAATATTTGTGTATGACTAAGTGATACTGTGAGTTCTCAAGCATGTAATGTGATATAATCTTAAAGCATGCATAAAATATTTTCGTACCTCAGTGCTTGAACAAGATTCGTGTGACTGGGAAGGGACTAGCGTAGACAAAGAGCACAGATTAAATTCACCTGTTACCTGAGTCAGCTCCTTCATACAAAGAGACAAGTAGAAAGAGATTCAGTGTTGCTTGATCCATATAGCACCCAGGCAAGTAGTTGTGTGAGCTGGTCTCAGATTCAGACAGAGCCAAGTTCTACTTCTGGGCTGTGTGTCATTGGTGAAATCAGTGGACCCTCTGAGCTTCCATTTCTTTTCCTAAAAATGGGCTTGGTGATAGTCACCTTGAAGGGTGGTAAATACCAAGTAACTTGCAAAAGAGGGCTCAGCACCGTGCCTGGCACACAGGCTCAATCAGCACACATTGAATGGACAGCTCCCTGCACAAAGGACTCTCCCATGCCTAGTTCACCATTTCAGGCAAAAATGATTCTAGTGACAGAGATTGTAGGCACGGTTTCCAGTTGATGTGTTGATGTCTTTGGGACCAGTGAACACTGCTATTGCTTTATTTGTGCTTTTCAGTCCGTTCGAGATTATAATTTGGGTTTCCATTTCTGTGTTTAAACAAAAACAGAATCTGTTGTTTCATGGCCACTTATACTGCAAGGGCACTTCAGTGAATGAGCAAGTTGCTTCTCAAAAGTTTATTTGCCTGTAGGCTGTTTGGAATAAAACATAATATATATTTTTTCAAATTAAAAGTAAGAGTTTTCAATACAGGGTTGTGTGTGATGAGGACATCTCAGACCAGGCCCGGCCATCACAGCTTATTTAGGACAGTGTCTGAGCAAAGGAGTCACTCCACTCTGGGTCTCCTGAAGTCACCTGGCTTGAGGCTCAGAAGCGCCCCCTGTTTCCTAGTGCTCAGAGATATGTGGTTGCCTTTACTTTTGAAATCACCCAGCCTCTGTCTGACCCAGGAACCTGGACCCTGCCTTCTCTCCTACCTTTACCACCAAGCCCACAATGCTTTCTTTGGCCCCTCCCATCCCTCAGCCATTACACAGGGCTTTGGGGCTGCCTGGGAAAGCTTCGCCTGCCTCTTGTCTCCTTTCTTTCTACTTCACCAGGACATATTAACTCAGCCATGAAGAACATACCACCACCCACTTCACCCATTGCTTCATAAAGAACTTAGCCATGGCATTTGTCATTGCGCTCGGGAACAATTGGGTTGGAGTACATCTTCTCCCACCAGTCTTGGACTTTTAGCTAAAGGCTTGGGTTTGCTTTGTCTGGTTTTTGTTTGTTTTCTTCTTTTGAGTCAAGGTCTTTCCAAGGGTTTCCTTTAATTCATGATTGCTCTGCCTCTGCCTCCCAACTGTAGGAATTACAGGTATATGTTGACAAATGTAGCTTACTTAGTATTGGCTTCTGTTTATAGACCCATTGTCTAAGCTAGGTAACTAATGAATAATAATAGCACAACAATAACAACAACAACAACAATAATGAGCTTTTTAAAGTTTGAAACAGGATTTTACTTTGCAGTTAAGGCTGGACTAGAGTCATTATATACCCAGGCTGATCTAAAGTTTGTTGTTTTCCTGGCTCAGCCTTCTAAGTGCACTTGGGAAATAACGAACACTTTCAAGGTCAGGCACTGTTCTCTAAAGGCTCTATGTAGGTTTACACATCAAATTCCTCTAGAAAACTAAAAGAGGAAATCAATTACTTTACCAATGATTAAATTGAATCATGTAATATTACACAATTCACCCAAAAAACTTGTAGTCAATACATAGACTGAGATGCAATGGTCATTACCTAAGGTATAAAGCAAACAGTCTGACTCCAAAATAAAAGTCCTATGTGTGTATGTGAAACAGAATGCCCATTTATTAGGTATTAGCTGAGCATTTAAAGTAAAAAAAGAAAAGAAAAGAAAAAAAACATTGTTTACCATTTTGTTTATGGGGAGGAAGAGTAGGGAACAGTAGAAAAGGGAAAGAAGAGGAGAAAAAAGATAAGTTTGGACAGACAATTGGTTCCCGACAAAGGAAAATAACCCTGAGTAGTCACATGAGGACCTTTTACCCAGGGAAGAGGCTAAGATGAGGACTTGAGACACCCTAGAACTCTGGGCCAGTTCTTGGTCACAGTCACAGATGAGGATTGGTCCTTGCAAGAAGCAAGGAAAGATCTGGTGATTAAGGCCAAAGTCTTGGCAACCAGGAGGTAGCTGCTCCAACCATTTGGCCTGCTAAGGAAAGGTGGCCTGCTTAACTCTACCTGTGAATGGTCAGGACCTCTGATTATTCCCCATAACCTCACTTTTTCCTCTGCTTTTTCCAAGCTACTCTTCTTCAATTTTATTTTTATTTTTATCTCTGTTTCTTGGTGTCTGTCTGTCTCTCTTTTCCCTCTCTTTCTTTGCTAGTTCTGTGGCTTGAGTTCAAGGCCTCTCCCTTAGCAATTTTACTGAAGGCTGGTGTGCTTTCCCTATTCAGCCACAACTCTATTTTTGGTGATTAATTGGAGATTGATTTTTTTTTTTTTGCCTGATCTGGCTTTGAATCTCATTTCTCAGATCTCAGCCTCTTGTGTAGCTAAGATTAAGATTACAGGCATGAGCTGTAAATGAAGAAGATCCCAGCTTCTCTTCATCTTTCATGTTCAGTTTACATGGCATATCACTTTCTGGAGAGATCTGGAAGGTGAATAGTGAGTATATTAATCAAAGTAAGACACTCCTCCACTATTTCCTGAGTAGATGCCCTATTTGTTGCTTTGCTTTTCATGTTTGTCAGTTTGATCTGCCTTCAGCATGAGACTCTAATTCCTTTGAGGACAGTATGAGATGTCTCTTCACTGGATAGGTCTAGTACCTAGCTTGCAGTTGGCTCTTAAGACAAATTTGTGTTGGATCAAAGGAATCAATCAGTTACCCAGCCTTGGGAAGTGCTTTTTGATCCTCACAGAACCCTCTCACCTTCTTTTCTTCTCCTCTAGAAAATGATTGAGCAGATGGAAGAGGACTCCACATGGTCAATTCTTTTGCTCTGGTGCAATATAAAAGCAACAGGCTGGCTTGGATTTTAATCCTTACTGGCCACGGTTTAGATGTGTAATCTTTGGTCATTTTTATTTAACTCCTTGGGTTTTCATGTCTATAAAATTAGCATCATAACATGTTTTTCCCACGGTTCCAGCAAGAAGATGTAGATTGAAGTTTGAGGGAGATGATATAGATTGAATCTCTTTTATCTAAAATGCTTGAGACCAGGAATGTTTCTGGATTTGGAATATTTGCATATACATATGAAATAGCTTGGGGGTAAGACTAAAGTCTAAACCTGAAATTCCAAGTGAAGGTGATCTGAGGGTTGCAGTTTGAAGCCAGCCTGGGTAGGAATGTCTGTAAGACTCCTATATCCAGTTAAGCACTATCAAGCCTGAAAGTAGAGGTGTGGCTCAACACTAGTGCCTTGAGCAGAAAAGCTAGTGAATAGCACCCAGGCTCTGAGTTCAGGTCCTAATGCTGCCACCATAGAAAACAAACAACAACAAAAATGCACGAGATTTTATTTATGCTTCATATGTACCTTGTACACACAGCCTAAAGATAATTTTATACTATGTTTTGAGTGCACCTGTGGTTTGAATGCAGTTTAACAGGTGCAGTTAGGTTTTGGAATTTTCCCCTTGCTGCATAATGTTAGTGCTTCAAAAGTTTCAGCTCTTAGAATGTTTTGGATTTCAGATTAGGAATTTTCCACCTGTGTATACTTACGATGTGCCTACTAAAATAGGGGCTCAATATACTACCTCTGCTATTGTTCTGCTTTCTGTATTCTCTTCTGATGTATCCGAATTGAGGAATTGAGCTGCAAACCCTTTCTTTTAGGATTTTTTTTTTTTTTTTTTTGGCCAGTCCTGGGCCTTGGACTCAGGGCCTGAGCACTGTCCCTGGCTTCTTCCCGCTCAACGCTAGCACTCTGCCACTTGAGCCACAGCGCCGCTTCTGGCCGTTTTCTGTATATGTGGTGCTGGGGAATTGAACCTAGGGCCTCGTGTATCCGAGGCAGGCACTCTTGCCACTAGGCTATATCCCCAGCCCCGGATTTTTTTTAATAGTAGAAAAGAAAGAAATGTCATAAGAAAATGATGCACTTCTCAGGAAGAGAAAGGCTCCTTTTTCCTTCTTAAGTCAAAACCTCCTCTTGGTGGTGAACGTGGCATCGATTGCATAGGAAGCCCAATGGTATCTTAGATTTATTCCCATAGAGTGAGCAAATTGCTTGCACCTGAGAATGATGCGCAGAGTTTGGCCTTCCCATTGATTTATATCAGCTCTCCTATTCTAACTGTGAATGCATCATAGGGATAAACAGCATCTTCTCGGTCTTCTACATCTACTTTTTAATGCATCAATTCAGCCTCTGGTACTATAATATCAACCCCTGAAAGGCACAAATCTTTATATCTCCCAGTGGTACTTGCTTATATATTGGTAGATGTTCAATAGATTTGTTTATTATTTATTATAGTTTGTGCTAGTACTAGGGCTTGAACTCAGGGTCTCGTGCTCTTGCTTAGCTTTTTCACCCGAGGCTGGTGCTCAGCCACTTGAATGACACTGTCGCTTCTGGCCTGCATTCATTCATTCATTCATTCTTTCATTCATTCATTCATCTATCTATTTAACTGCTTAATTGGAAATAAGAGTCGTAGGGATTTTTTCTGCTATGGCTGCCTTTGACCCACCTTTCAGACCTTAAAGTAGCTAGGCATGAGCTACTAGCACCCAGCCAATGAATATTTTAAAATGATTATGTTTCAGAGCCTTCATATTTTCAAGCTATCTCATCCTAAATAAATGGATGGGCACAGGAATAAAGACAATAACATAACAGAGACATTTTTGTTATAGCTAATAATAATCTAAAAGAGTCTCAATACTCAATCTAGTGAAAATTAAAGCAGTTGATTTGCTGCAGTCATGTAATAATGCAATTTTGTTCTTCACTAAAAGAACTGAATTGTTAAGAGTAGTAAGTGTCCAATATCATAATGACTAAAAGCATCTAATGCCATTTTTAGCATAACAGTTCACTATAAGGTAAATTAGTTCTGTAATTTTCATAAAACCAGCATATTTCCTTGTACCTGTAAAGGAAACCTTTCCATCCTTACCCATCATCTCCTCATTCCAATACCTTATTGGTCAAAGGAGAACCTGGAGCTGGGAATGTGGCTTAGTGGTAGAGGGCTCACCTAGCATGCAGGAAGCCCTGGGTTCAATTCCTCAGCACCAGATAAACAGAAAAAGCTGGAAGTGACGCTGTGGCTCAAGTGGTAGAGTGCTAACCTTGATCAAAAAGAAGCCCAGGACAGTGCTCAGGCCCAGAGTTCAAGCCCCAGGACTAGCAAAAAAACCCAAAAAACAAACAAAACAAAACAAAAACCAACCCACAAATTTAAGGAAAACCAGGGATTCTTTTTACCTCATTTCCAAATTATGCTTAGAATTCAAATCAGATATACCCAGAGGCAATGCAATCTCCCAGTTCTGTAAATACAACACAGAAACACAAATAACTATTACTAAACATTTCTTCTTTGTGACCTTAATTTCTTACCAGAACAAACTCCGCCGATCACAGAAAGTTCTCAGACTTCACATTCCATCCCAGAATAATGGAGATGGAATATTTTCTTTTGTGTATGCATGTGGGGAAAATCCAACAGTATTAGTCACCAGCTGGATACAATGCCCCACAGTCCATAAATGAGTTTATAATGACAGTTATGAGCTGTCAAATTTCTTGTGAAGTGAGTTAGCTGATGAAGCAGTTGCTCAGCTGTCTTCATCAACCCCAGGAAGCTCAGATGGAGATGAGGCTGGTGGAGCTGCCTGAGTGTTGGGTTGATCCAGAAAGAAGGAACTGAGAAGAAGTAGTTAGACAAGTTGATTGTCACTTCTGGGGAAAACAGTGAGAGTGATGATGCTGGGTGGGTGGGTAAGAAAGAAATAAGGGAAACTTGGATACTTTTGTTCTTGCATTAGAATTTTCTCTTCTGGTGACAAAAAACAACTGAAAGAAAGACAAAATATGTGATCAAAAACTGTGAAGGATGGACAGTCCATGTTTCAAATCAAGGAGAAGTCTTAGAAGCAACCTGTGCAAAAGCAATGACCACTTTTATTCAACTGTGAAGCAGAATTTGGGAAATTTGATAATGGTTATAGACAAAAGTGTGCTGTTACTGAGGCTTGAACTCAGGGCCTCAGCCTCACTCTGGCTTGGCTTATCTACATAAGTACATGCAGAAAACATCAATACACTGGAAGATCTATGTAATTCACTGGAATCTGGAGCCACTATTCAGTTCTCTCCCTCTCTGCCTCCTACATCTTGTGACCATCACACTCTATTGACTTGGCCTCCAGAGATTTCTTCTCTTCATACAACTTGTTCTTAGCTCAGGCTGCCCTCCTCTCAGCTTTGTTCCCAAGAATCCTCTTTTATAGTAGGAAAAAAAGTTGTTTCCTCCATTCCTAAGTGATTCCCTCATCTGCCAAACATTTGTTTATGGCCTAATGAATCAGGCACTATAACAGGAGGTAGGAATATATGAATAAGGAAGGCCTCTGCTTCACAACAGTGCTCATTGTATATTGGAAGAGAGATACATAAAACATGCTTGCAAAATTATGTATGAGTCTGGGTTAAAAATGTACCCAGGAAATTATGGGTGTGTGGCACCAACAAGACCAGGAGAGAGGTGTACCTGAATTTCCAGACAGTCTTCCTCTGTGAGAGAATGATTGATGTTTACTGTATAAAGGCAAACAAGGGTTGGCGGGGTCATTCCGGAATGAGCTGGAATGAGCAAAGAATAGAGGTGTCAAGATGTTGTGGGTGGTAATTGATAGGAACAGGGTAGGGATTCTTAAAGCAATCTAGAGAGATTGAAGCACAAAGTGAGCTAGTATATAGAGAGGAACAGTGATCTATAGATGCCAGAGTAGGGACAATCATTCTGTTCTCTGTATCATTGCTGTCCAATAGAAACATAATGCAATCTACAGTAGAATTTTAAAATTTCACATAAACTCATTAAAAGAGAAAGTGGATGATGTTCTAATCCCGGAACTCAAGAGGGTAGAAAGAAGATTTGAATTTGAAGGCAGTCTATGCCACATACCAAGACTCTATATGCTTCCCACAAAAGAAAAAGAAAGCAGATTTTTTTTTTCATAATACATATATTTAGCTTAATATATAAAGTAATCGTATTTCAATATAGAGTCTCAGGACCTTTGTTGCTTAGGCTGGTCTCAAACCAACATCCTCCAAATTTCAGTCTCTTAAGTAGCTAGGATTTCAAGCATAAGGCACTTGAGCCTGGCTAATATGAATTTAACTCAAGGCCTAACAGTCACTCAGCTAGCTTGCTCAGCTGGTGCTATACCACCCGAGCCAAACATCTCTAAAAGCATGATTTTTTTTTTTTTTTGCCAATCCTAGGGCTTGGACTCAGGGCCTGGTCACTATCCCTGAGCTTCTTTTGCTCAAGGCTAGCACTCTACCACTTGAGTCACAGCACCACTTCTGGCTTTTTCTGTTTATGCAGTACTGGAAAATCAAACCCAGGGCTTCATGCATGCTAGGCAAGCACTCTACTATTAAGTCACATTCCTAGCCCCAGCAGGATTTTTTAAAATAGCAAAGTAAGTTTTTTTGGTCGAATATCTAAATCACAGTAGAAGGAATTAAGTTTTATGTACATTTAAAGTATATTTTTATTTTGAATTGTTTAAAATAACCTATTAAAATAAAAAGCAAACCAGAGACTAGAATCAAACTATATGTATTTAAATGAAAAACACATGAATTTAAATTAAAAACTCAACTGTGTTGAGATTTTTTTAAAAATTGTAATAAAATTATATTGCATATTTATAAAAGCCCAACTGTTTGCTCTTTAACTTTTTTGAGACAAGATCTTGCCGAAGCTGACCTTGGACTCTCAGTCTTCCTGACTTAGCCTGCCCATGCTGGTGTGCTATCACACCTGCCTTGCCATTTTAATATTATTTGTCTCATTGTTGATATTAAAATCAATTTCATCATGCTTGATATATATTAGGCTTAGATTTAAATGGCTTAATAGTACTAAATAATGCCCAGTCGTTGTATGCCACTGTGGAAAATATTGCTCTGAGTCTTGACTTTTTCTAGAATCACCAAGATACCTCCTAATACTTATGGAGCTGAAACAAAGTACAATGGTGGGTGTATTGAATGCATGTGGTGTAATGGTGTGTGTAGCTGCAAATGGAGACAACCACAGATGGAAAATATTTGGAAAAAATGCTGATTGCACAGGGCATGGACAGGCTCTGTCATTTCCCTTCAAACAATACAGAAGAACTATTTACATAGCATTTACATTGCATGAAATAATCTAAAAATGATTTAAGGTGCAGTGGAGGATGTGTGGAGGAGATAGGCAAATACTACCCCACTTTGTTTAAGGGACCTGAGAATCAGAATCTTCAGAGGCAACCCTTCATAGATACTGAGGGATGATTGTAGATAAGAGCTACAAGTCATCCTAACAAACGCTAAAGCAAAATGCATTACATTAACTAGTCTCCAGGAATATATCTTCTTAATAGTCTAGAAGGTCAGCTTCAAATTTAGAACTTACTTGTAACCTTCATGCCCAAAGGTTATAAGAAGCTAGTCCCCAGCTCCCAGCCACACACTCAACACTCCCCCATTCTCCTTTCACTTAACCATCTTCAACTCCATCTCTTCATGTGGGATCTTCATATTTGTATGTGGATACCCTAGTGCATGTTCAAGCTTTGTTTATATAACTCACAAATGGCTACTCTGGGCCATAACTCAGGCTTAGGGATTTACACAGTCCATCCTTGGGAGGAAAGACCCAGGGAAGAGGCCAACAGTGAATCTGGTAATGACCTGGAGCTGTTTGGATGAGAAATCTGGAGTAAAGTCCTCAGAAGCTTCAGGCCAGCTCATTTTGGACCTCCTAAGGTGATGAGGAAGGGTGTAGTCAAACAATAACTAGGTAGAGCCCTTGATAGCACAGACTCAGTTGCTACTGGGAGTCATTAATTGGAATACAACAAAGAGAAGCAGAAAATGGCACTGCTGGAAACTAATATTTTGTTATGCTCTCTGAGAGGAAGAACATTGCCAAGTATGTTAATTTCCAGTTGTCATAAACAAACTACTTTGGGATGGGTTGCTGAAACAACAGAAATTTCTTCATTCTTTTAGATGTTCGAAGAGCAAGATCAAGGGGTCATCTCTATTTCTCTCAGTTAACTCCTGGCTTGTGAGTGTCTATCTTCTCAGAGTGCCTACACATGGCCCTTTGTGTGTAATCATTCCTGAATTTCTTTTTCCAACAGGACACCTGTCATATTGAATTAGGGCCTACCCTAGTGAACTCATTTGAATATAATTACTTTTTTAAAGACCATAATCTCAGTACATAATACTTGGGGTTAATATGTCAATGTATCCATTTTTCAGAGCATACCATTCAGGCCTTCACAGTAAACATACTAATATGTCTTCCTCTTACCTAAAAACCACTGAAATGTAGTATTTAGAAGACATTATTTTTGGTATGTAAGTGATGACACAACCTGAAACTTTCCACAAATTTGGTGAGTTTTCTTTTGCTCTGGTGTTCTGAAAGAAGAGATGTAGGGAAGAGATATGTGTCCCTGAGGCTTAAACGGTGTTAGTCATGAGAGTGGGTTGTGCTTGTGGTTATGACTGACTGTTCCATCATTGAGCAACAGCTTTTCTTTGTAAATGTATGTGTTTGTAGTATACCGCTTCCTCTGTCACACAGCAGCTAGGGGAAGGGCTTATCTAAAGTAAAACACAGGGAATACTGTGAAAGTGATGGGCGCTTTCATTACAGCAGTGAAGACAGGAACAGAGAGAAGTGGACACAAAGTATTGACAAAAATATTGACACAAGACAAAACATATAGATTTATAACAGGGAGCAAGAATGAACAAGAAGGCAAGAATAATTCCCCAAGTTCTTTCTTGGGTGTGTAAATGAATAGTAATATCACCATGTAAAGGAGAAAAACTATAGAAGCTCCACCAGAGAAAAAGAAGAGCTATGATTGGGCATGAGAATTCTCTAAGCAGATCCACCAATTGCAATTCCACAAGCTTATTATGTAAATTATACCAGTTAGCAGAATTTGAGTTAGGCCCTATGGAAGTAGTTGGTATGCTAATTAATAATCAGCAAAAATCATTTCAAATGTGGATTATTGTCGTTTATTAGCAGTAAAAATATATCCAAACAGAGAGGAAGAAAAAGAAATAAGATGAGGTTATAACATCTAAATGAGTTGCACAAATATAACAAACAGCAGTAGCACCTGTTCAGCTACAACTGTGGCCCGAGGCCTCTACAGACACAAGGTTTACTGACTCATTGCTGCATACGTGCATTTGCATGAAATGACATTAACGGAGTCAAACTGCAATGAGGCTTCTCACTCCGGAGAAGACGGTGCACATTTTTTTTCTCTTCAAAACAACAACAAAACAGGAAATGACTCTTATACCCTCAAAACCAATTGTGTAACATGGTCAAAAAATAGAAATTACTCCAGTATCATCACTGAATAAACAGAAGGAAAGTGGGTACCCTTTCTGTTCTGATAGAAAAATTTTAACAATAGCACTCATGTTGCTCATTGTATATGTACTTATCTACCACTTAAAATGGCTAAACTGGAAAATTTTATGTTTGTGTATACATACATATTTGGTATACATGTATATAGATAGTTATGTAATTACATGAAATATATGAAACAAGAAACCCATTATGTAGATTTTGAGCATATAATAGTCAAGTAATCCATAGATTTCCTCCACTTAAGTAAGTCTAATATGTTCTAAAGCTAGAGTGTAAACCAACAGTAGATAAGAACTTGTAGCCCAATTAGAAGTTACGAATCACATTCAGTATTCCAGAATATCACAATTTTCAGTTAAACAGATGCTCACTAGCACTTAAAATAAAGTTTTTGGATCATTAACCCATTATTGATGCAAAAAATCTAATCCAAATGTGTCTTTGGAGACCATTCCTTTGGGTCATTTCTACTTGCTAGATCATAGCAGTGCTCTACTTTTATTTATTTATTTATTTTAGTTTTTTGAGACAAGGTCTTGCCATGTAGACTAGGTTAGGCTTGAACACTTTGCCAAGCTACCTCAGTGACACTGGAGTACTGGAATTACAGGGATGTAAACTACCATGCCAACTTTGTTCAATTTTTAAATTTAACAAAAATTAAGAAAGAAATGCCAAAAACCCTTACATGATTTTTAGTAGGAAAAACATGCCTTATCCAGATATATCTAAACACCAATTAGCTTTTGTTTATCCTCTCAAATTTGTAAATACCCTTCCTTTGAGGCATCTGATCTAATTTTTCAAGTTTAGTTTATGTTTCTGGTATATTACTTTATTATGTACCTTGCTGTGTCAAAAAAAAAAAAAAAAGCAAGGAGGCAGGATAGCCAGAGTAGCGCCCAATTAGCACTCATTTAGAGTGCTAAGTTCAAGTCTACTGAAGACTACACTGGAAGACGACAAGACAACTGGGGGAGAGAGGTGAGCTAAGAAGAGCAGAGGCATCTTGTCTTACTTCATCTTCCATCCACTCAAGTCCTACTGCAGGAGAATCCAAAACGAATAGAAGTTTAAGTTTTGTAAAATACAAAAATCTTTTTATTTTAGAAAAGTTTTAGATTTACAGACAAATAAAAAAGAGAACGCCTATGATCCCCACGTCCCATTTTTCCTTTGGCCAACATGAATGTTTATCACCACTACCAACAATACTGACAAGAGTCCATCCTGTATTCAGATTCTTAGTTTTTATCTAATGTACCTTTTCTGTTCCAGGATTCTATGCACAATATTACCTCACACATGTTATGTCATCTCCCTAGACTTCTCGACTCAGACATTTTCCTCAGACCTCTCTTATTTTTTCATGACCATGATCATTGTCAGAAACTATGGTCAGACATCTTATTAGAAATTTTCTCAGTGGGGGTTTCCTGGCTGTCTTTCTTAAAATTAGACTGGTGTTATGAGGTTTGGAGAAGAGGACATGGAGATGAAGTGTCATTCCTATCATATATCAAGAATGACTAAGAGCACTATCACCTAGATGAAATAGTGTTGGCCCAGTTTCTATCCTGTAAAGTTACTCTTCCCCCCAGACTCTTACACTAAACTATTTGACAGGAAGTCAGTGTGTACTGTGTGTGTTTAACAGGGTAGAGAATTATACTCCAGCTCCTCAAGCAGGGAGTAGAACTTTCCAGAACAAAAACAGAAGATGTGAACCTTAATAAATATACACAGTTTAAAAAATATTCAAGAGATTGAGAGATCCCAGTATGAAATCCAGGCTATCCAAAATTACAAAAATGTTCTATAATTTCAACAAAAGAGGTGGAGCACAATTGCTGACCTTAGTAAAGATGGAAATGCACACAGATTGTAAACATAAAAGGAACTGTAAATAAGTACTGTACTCTAATTGACAAAGTTGAGTCTCTCCCTTCATTGAGAAGCCATTATTCATGTACATGGAACTGAGTAAATGAGTCAATGGAGGGTGGATGTTAGGAACTAGGCTTTGCACTGCTGAAGTGGAGGATTACCAACAAAAAAGGGGGTAGTCTAGACTGATCCATGCACACTGGATTACAGATAGAGACATTTGTTTGAAACCATATTTCATATAATGCATATAAATACATGCAGCAATATTTATAGAATTGTGTTCACATACTTGTTGGAATGCCAATCTACATTTTATTGATCTCAACTAAGAGGGTCCAGAAGCAAAGACAATCATAGATCTTGGTTTACAACTCCTTTTTCTAATAAAAGAAACCAGGACTGTTTGGAAGAAATGGTTAATTTTAGGATTACAGAAAGAAATATATAATATGAACTTGTTTTGTCAGGAAGTAAGGATTTAAGCCAAAAACAATACAACAACAACAAAACCAAACAAGAACGAAAACAAAACACATCAGTCTAGGTAAGAGCCAAATGGCCAGAACTGGAACAAGTAGAGCAAGAGAATGAATAATACTCTGTTGGGTTATATATAACTCAGAAGTATAAAATGAATATCCATGGGCCTTTATTGTCTGAGATAAGTGACTAATGAAATGGACAAACAAGAGCAAGTAAACAATTCCTGTGTACAGTAGAATTGCAAATAAATTTTATAAATCCAATTTTTGTACATATATTCAACATCATAGAAAGTATGTGAAATCATGAAAAATTTGAAGAGGATAATAAGGCTAGAGGGTACATTTTCATTGAAATGTGCAAAGGAAAGCTGAAGCAAAGTTCTCAGTGGGCAGAATTTCACACTCTGCCTTTTGCAGGTTTCCTTGACGATGAACCTTGGCTGGCAACTAGTACCTTTCCCCTCTAGGATCTTAGAGGACATCTCTATTAAGTCTCCCTACACCTATTTGTAATTGCCAGGTGTGTTTGCACAAGGGTACATTTGCCTTTATTTAGATACACTTCTGAGAAAAGCAACATAGAAACGATTGTTTCTGCTGTAACTAAAACAAGATCTCAATGTTTAGTGGTTTCTGAGCACCAACACAATGCTGGGATGCTGTCATCTTCCTGGTCACCTCTGCCCATGGCTTTCAGTGTGGGGATTGCAGTGAGTCAGCAGTAAGCCTTGTGCAGACACGTCCCTGATACACACACTGGATGAGGGATCTGTGACAAAGCCCGTGTGTGCACTTTACAGTACCTCTACCATGTGTTACAGTAGCCAGTAGCCATGGCTTCACTGAAAAAGCAATAGAAGCACACTGTAACAGCCTATGAAAAATAGGCATCTTTCATTGTTTTTGAAACTCCAGGATGATTGAAATGGTGGCAATGTATTGTTCAATCCTAACTATGTTCTGAGTCATGGCATTTGCATCCTGTAGTTAGTTGTGAGTGCTACCAGAGAACCTTCTAGAACCAGTAGGGTACCTCACAGCATCCTCCTGTCTTCCAGGAAATACCAGGTCACAAGGAGTGTCCATACATCCTTGAGTAACAATTTCACCTTAAAAAAATCCTTTCCTTTAATCCTTCTGTTACAGATAGGCCACCTTTGAGTGTACGCTTAAGCCCAAAAGAAAACCAATGCTTAAGAAGCTCAAATTCGGCTTAACTTATAAATAACGGATGATAAATCAAACAGAACAGAAATCAATTGTTAGAAAATATATATAAAATAGGTGTATTCAAAAAGATCATAAGTGGACTAAAATATTCCCTTTCAAAAATCTTCTGCCTTGGAAGGTAACTCCATACACACGCACACACAAATATACACTGATGTACCTGAAAAGGTACAACTATTTCCAATAGATTTAAATAAATAAAAGACCCCAAATGCTCACATTTAAGACATATTAATCCATATCACTGTCCAACACCTTACATTGATCCAAAATTGTTGTAATGATTGCAAAATGATGTAATATGGTAAACATTCCCTGGAGTTTAGGTGAATTATTCATGTGATTTTATTTATGCAATATAACATTTTATTTTTCAAAGCCATAAAATACCTGAAGAAAGAACAAAGTCAGGGTGATAGACTAGGATTTCAGTTTTCTACCTCAGCAAGCAAGTCAGCTCTCATAATCTCAGACATTTGTGCCTGCTATAAATTCCATCATTTCCTGCATTTTCTAAAGTACAAGTTGATGTGCTTTTGGAATGAAGGAAGAGGCTAAACCAGTTGTTGGTGGCTCACATCTGTAATCCTAGCCATTTTACTTAAGAAGCAGAAATCTGAAGATTGCAATTCAAAGCCAGCCTGGGCAATAAGTCCATGTGACTCTTATTTCCAATTAACCATCAAAAAGCTCTAAGTAGAGCTGTGGCTAGTGGTACAATGCCAGCCTTGAGCAAAATACTAAGAGACCAGTGCTTAGGCCCTGAGTTCAAGTCCCAAGACCAGCACTAAAAAAAGAAGAAAGGATGCATTTACTTTATAATTTGTCCTGTAAGATTTGGAAATGTCTTTTAGCCTTCTTGTAACAAGTCTGTATTGAAGCATAAAAGGGTCTTACATTTTAGAATGAATTCTTTGCATGTACTAGTAGGGAATTATAAGAGGTAGTAATGAATGCATTTCAGAATATTCAAGGTGTTTGTCTTCTGCAACAAACAGAATTGCAATTAAGAGCTGGCCAAGAGAAGAGAGAGACTAGTGTTGGAATCTGGGCAGGTGCAGGTAGAAGACTGAGTTATCAGTGCCCTGGCGGCTATCGTCACTTCAAAAAAAATCCTTACAGCCTCAAAAGGATTTCATGAAGGATTGTTTCAGGTTTGGCTGATATGAAATTGCTTAACAATTGGAGAATAGTAAACTAAAGTCTCTAGCATGCATTGTAGCCAGAAATTGACGTGTTGAATTAAAACTTCTTTGTTTAGCTTTTGGAAGATAGCAAGAAGTAACATGAATGCAAAAACAAAACCTCAATATGACCCTTTTGGATTTCATGGCTCCGGATGTTTTGAAAATTACATTGGGTATATAAAATCTAATTGTATCACAGAATGCCTAATATTCAAGTGTAGTCTTGCACCACTTTATCATGTACAGAGCAGACAGATTACACAGTTGATGTCATAGCCGTCTTAGTTTGTGAAATGCACTCAGAGGATGACATCTCCTAATGGTACATTCTCCTAACAAACACAATGATAAAATCCCTGAAGGATGCATTTGTTATCATACATCCTTATCACTCAGTAATGCAATCCTCCTGATGTCTGCTTCCTGATTATCTAGAATTACAAGTATGAGCCACTGTACCCAGACTATACTTAATAATTTGAAAGACTTAAAAGACAACATTGATTTGTTGTTTTAGAAGAGAACTACAGAAAAGAACCAAATAGGCATTTTTGAACTGTAAATGATCAGAAATCAGTGGATGATGGTAAGGGAGTCTGGGTCTGATGGGAAAACTTTACAGACAAGTCTCATATGTTCACAAAAATTCTGATTCTATGTATGGAAAGCAACATGGAGAAACTGGGCAGAGAGAAATAGTCATTCTTTGGTATTCATGGAGGCTTGGTTCTGAGACCTCTGAGACACCAAAGTCTGTAGCTGTTGAAGTCCCTTATATAAAATAATATCCCTCCGTATGCTTTTGTTTTGTTTCAAGATATGGTCTCACAAGTATCCCAGAGTGTCCTCGAACTTGTGATTCTACCACTTTATTTCCCCAGTGCTGGGATTACAAGTGTGTATTACCACACTTGGCCTCCCTGTTCTTGAAATCATCTCTAGACATCTTATACTACCTAATACAATGTAGATGCAATGCAAATGGTTGTCATAATGTATTATATGTTATTCTGTTGTTGTGTAGGGAATAATGACAATAAAAGGGTCTGTATGTACAGATATAAATTTAAAATATTTTTCATTTGTAGTCAGTTAAATCTGTAGCTATGGATGCCATATATATGGACAACCAACTATATTTGGCTTTGGTTTCTTCTTAGACAAATAAATACACAATACATTCGTTCAACTATATAACTCCAAAAACAATTTAGATATTACAAAATAAATTTAGAAACTTAAAAAAATGACTTGTGCCTCTAACTAAAGAATGGTTCTAAGTCAATAAAAAATTCATAATATGTTCATCCTATTCATCTCTCAGTTAATATATCTTGGCTTTCTTTTTTTTCCCCATTTTCCCCCTTTATTGTCAAAGTGAAGTACAGAGGAATACCTTTCTTATTCAACTTGTTACCTCCTCTCTCATTTTTTGCCTACCTACCCACTCCCCCTTTCCCTCTCCCCGCCCCCCCCCCCATGAGTTATACAGTTGGTTTACACCAAATGGTTTTGTATGTACTGCTTTTGAATCATTTGTCTTTTTATCCTTTGTCTCTCAGTTTTGATATTCCCTTTCCTTTCCCTGGTTCCAATACACATATATAAAGTATCCAGGGTACTCAGATAAGATACAGTGATAGCACAGGCACAACAACAGGGAGGGGGATACAAGAGGAACAACAAGAAAAAACCCCTATGGTTTCACAGGGCATGTTGAAAATAATTACAACAGTGATAAAACACTCATTTCCATAACATGGAGTTCATTTCACTTAGCATCATCTTACATGTTTATAAGGGCATAGCTATTGGGCTCTTGTGATCTTCTGCTATGACTAGCCTAAACCTGAACTAATTATTCCCTATGAGGAAAACCATAGAGTTCATGTTTCTTTGGGTCTGGCTCACTTCACTTAGTATAATTTTTTCCAAGTCCTTCCATTTCCTTACAAATGGAGCAATGTCATTTTTCTGAGGCCTAGAATTCCATTGTGTATATGTACCACATTTTCCTGATCCACTCGTCTACTGGGGGGCATCTGGGTTGGTTCCATATTTTAGCAATGACAAATTGTGCTGTGATTATTGTTGTGCTGGTGGCTTTAGTGTGATCTTGTTTGTAATCTTTTGGGTAGAGGCCCAAAAGTGGGGCTGCTGGTTGGTAGGGGAGCTGTATGTTTAGCATTCTGAGGAACCTCCATACTGCTTTCCAGAGTGGCTGAACAAGTTTACATTCCCACCAATAATGTAGTAGGGTTCCTTTTTGGCCATATTCCATCCAGCATTTGTTACTGTTAGTTTTCCTGATAATGGACATTCTTACTGGGGTAAGGTGGGATCCCCATGTTGTTTTGATTTGCATTTCTTTTATGACCAGTGATGTAGAGCACTTCTTCATGTGTCTCATGGCCATTCTCATTTTCTCTTCAGAGAAGTGTCATTTTAGGTCTTTAGCCCACTTGTTGAGGGGGCTGTTGGTTCTTTAAGGATTTGTTTTGGAGGAATTTAATTTTTTGAGTTCTATGTATATTTTAGCTATGAGGCCTTTGTGTATGGCTGGTAAAGAACGTCTCCTAATCTGTGGGCTTTCTATTTATCTTGCAAGCTATGTCCTTTGCCCTGCAGAAGCTCTGCAGTTTGATGCAGTCCCATTTTTCCAACCTTTCTTTGATTTGTTGCATTTCTGGACCTTTATTAAGGAAGTTTCATCCTGTGCTGAGGAGCCCAAGTGTTTCTCCTTTTCCTTCTTGTAGTGTTTTCAGGGTATCTGATTTTACTTCAAGGTCTTTGAGCCATTTGAAATTGATTTTGGTGCAGGGTGATAAATAGGGATGTAGTTTTAGTTTGTTACAGGTGTTGAACCAGTTTTACCAGCACCGTTTGTTGAAGAGGCTGTCTTTCTTCCATCCTATTTTTTAAGCTCCTTTATCAAAGATTAAGTAGGCATAGTTCTGTGGGTTCATTTTTGGGTCTTCAGTTCTGTTCCATTGGTCCTCCGGCCTTTTCTTGTGCCAATGCCAGGCTGTTTTTATTACTATAGCTTTGTAATACAGCTTGAAGTTTGGTATTGTAATTCCTCCAGCACTGTGTTTTCAACTTAGGATTGTTTTTGCTATTTGGGGTCTTTTATTGTTCCATATGAATTTCTGGATTGCTTCCTCTATTTCTTAAAAAAAAGTGTTGGCATATTGATGGGTATTGCATTGAATATGGCCAATTGACTTCAACAAGTCATCAAAAAAAATTATACACTATGATCAAACCGGATTCATTCCGGGTATACAAAGTAGGTTCAGTATACGCAAGTCAATCAATGTTAATTCACCACATCAACCAGAGCAAGGTCTGGAATCATATGATTATTTCTCTAGATACGGAAAAAGCATTTGATAAAATCCAGCACCCATTTATGATAAACACTTTGGAGGAACTGGGATTCTAGGGAACATTCTTGAATATAATTAAGACTGTCTATGGCAAGCCCACAGCAAGCATTATTCTTAATGGTGAAAAACTAAAACCATTTCCTGTAAAATCAGGAGCAAGACAAGTTTGTCCATTCTCTCATAGTACTAGAATTTCTAGCCAGAGCAATAAGGCCAGAGGAAGACATAAAGGGGATCCAAATAGGAAAAGATGAAGTTAAACTGTCTTTCTTTGAAGATGACATGATCCTGTATCTAAAGAGCCCCATAGACTTTACTCCCAAGTTACTTGAGCTGATCCAAAACCTTGGCAAAGTAGCAGGATATAAAATAAATCCTCAAAAATCAATGGCTTTTCTATATGCCAACAACCCGAAGACCGAGGCTGAAATCAGGAAAGCAACTCCGTTTGCAATAGCCTCAAAAGAACATAAATACTTAGGAATAACCTTAACCAAAGAAGTGAAAGACCTCTATGACAAGAACTTTAAAAACCTGAAAAAGGAAATTAAGGCAGAACTAAGGAAATGGAAAAACCTCCCATGCTCCTGGATTGGGAGGATTAACATTGCCAAAGTCTATTCAATGCAATGCCCATCAATATCTTGGCTTTCTCTAAACCCATCACATGGTACTTTTTCCTCTTAAACAAAATGCTCCAGAGAAAAATACCTGAAATGAGGAATGTGGACTTCCATCTTAGGTTTTCTGCTATCTTTGACACTGACACTTGAGGACTTCACTCTCATCTGATCATATTGGTTTTTAATTCACAGATAACAAAGTTGTTGTCTTCACCATTATGGTTTGATGTATTTAAACAGGCATTCCAGAATGGTTAAATTCAGCATCTTGCTGCTATTGTTCTTTTTATGAGAACAATTAACATCAACTCTGTACTGTACAAAAATTTGAATTGTGAAGTTATTGCCATAATTGTAGCCATCATGCCGTAAATAGATTTTTTTAGTACATTCCTCAAGTTATTGTCATAACTGCAGTCACTCTGATGTACAATGGACTCCTTGAACACATTCCTCTTATGAAACTCTAATTGTTTATATTATGACTACATTCCCCATTCTCTTATCACCCTAAATGCCAGTTACTGACTTAATTCTGGACATATTTCTGATGTACAAAAAGAATAACACAAAGTCTACTTCATACTTTCTGTACTACATATACTTCTATCTGAAATGTTTCCCCTGGGATCTTGCATAGCATAGGTGCTCATTTAATATTATTGGAATTAATTCTTAAAATGGTAATCTGTGAACTATATATCAAACCTATAGGACTTAACAGGTAAGAGGAAGACAAATCTTTAACTAATTTGCAACTTAATATCTAGATATCTATAGATGAATGTATTACCTATATGTTTTACACACACACACACACACACACTCACACACATCTCATTATGGCTTTCTGCTTCTTAACCTACTGGCTTAGTTTAACTAAATGTAATCTTAGAAGAATTTTTTTTCATAGATTTTCATGACTTTTATAGGCTTGTTACCCTGAACAAAGAGATGGGCACCAAAGAAAAGCACTCAGCTCCATGACATTTGTTTCTGATCTTATAAAACACTTATTAAATACCAGTGATGGATAAGAATCATACCTTCAAGACAGTTAATGGGTGGTTCTAATAGGAGTAATGAAAATATGTTTACTGGTGAAATGATTCTTTTTAATCAGCCATGAGTGGTTATATAGAGGGGTTTCAATGCAAGTCAGTTTGTGAGTGTGATGCATCTTGATCACTGTCACCCCTTTCATCATTCTCCCCATCTCTCCCAACCCACGCATCTCCTCAATTTACCTAGTTCCATTTTCATTTTTATTTCTATGACATGTGTACAATGGATATTATAGCTGCATCTGCCCACCCCTTCCTCTCTCTATCCATCACCCCTCCCCCTTGACCTCAGCTGCTACCGCCACCCAACCAGACAACACACATTCCTGTATGTTAGGTTCTCAAACAAGTCACACCATTGGAAATCTTCCCTACATATACCATACTTTAGTTAATAATTTGTGCATATATATGTATTACCCAGTAAATGTTTATATACATATTTATACTTTAGATCTAACTTCCACATATGAATGAAAACACCCATTCTTTGTCTCTCTGATCCTGACTAACTTCACTTATGGTAATTTTTCCAGGTCCCATGTATTTGCCTGCAAATACATATGCATATATACATAAATAAATATATGTGTACATATATATATATCACATTTTCTTGATCCATGCATCCATTGAAGGGCATGTAGGCTATCTCCATAACTTAGTTATGGTGCATAGTTCAACCATGAATGAGTATGCAAGTGTCTTTACTGTATCCTGGCTTATGGTCAGTAAGAGGGATTTTATGAAGGAGAGAGATAAGATAGCAATTGAGAAGGATAAAGTCCACATATATGTGTGCATATATATGTATGTATATGATATCTAAATTTCCCCCCTTTTGGAAATTCACAATTGTTACTCTTTTTATGCTCTTAACTTTCATTGTTCATCAGATAATATGGAAGTGAATACTTCTATGCAATTTATGATCATTTTTAATATGAAGTATGATAATTCACACTATATTGTATGAAACATCTAAGCAATGTAAACTTGCTATATAGATTATAGTTATTGTTAACAGTATCTACTAATCAAGACTATGTGTGTGATTTCTCTAAAACTGTACAATTTGTGTAATAAAATAAATCTTATTAAAATGAGAGCCTCTACTTTTAAACCTATGAAACATCTGGTAGCTTTTGGAAAACGGAATGCATTGGCTAGGAAGACCGTCTTGTCCTCAAGGAAGAACTTCCAGAAGCTGTCTCTATTAGAAAAAGGAAAAAGAAAACCATATAAGATTGCACAGAAAAAAAACCTATGCTCTAGAAACTGAGCTAAATTTTCCAAATGCAGGAGACAGTCAATATGATTGCTTACACCAACAAATAGAACTAGGGTTTCTTTGCTTTGTTTTGATTAACTGAAAGCATCAATCTCTACACTTGGCTTCTTTGGGATTAATCAGTTGATTTTTATTTGTTTTTAGTCTCTGAGTGTTTCAGTTCTTTTTCAAACAGATGCTTTTCCCATTACCTTTCCTTTTTTCTTTGTATCAGCTTTCCTAAGAGATTCCTAATCAACACTTCTTGCCAGTTGCACTACAACTTGCTTGCTTTAGCGGCAATAGTGCTATTTCCTATGTCTGTACACTATCTCCTGGTATTGTAGTGGGGACCCCAACTGCTATCTTGATTTGTGGCCTCAGTTCCTTGATATCAGAAGCTAGCTGGATGCAGCGTTGGAGGGTTCTGGCCTCATTCTCATGCATGAGAGCTGATTTTGCATCTTTTTCCAGCTCCTTGTTAGAAAATGTTCAGTTGGTAGCTAGAAATTGGCCATGACATAAACGTCATCAGCAAAATCAGGATGTTTTCTGCAGAGTCATTGGTTAAACAATTACTAGCACACCAAAGACTAAAGAGGAACAAGAGAAAGAAAATAACCTGAAGAGAGAAGGAAAATGAGATCCCAAGATATTTCTTTTTTGTCTGTCATGGGGCTTGAACTTGATCAGGGCCTAGAAGGTGTCCCTGAGCTTTTATACTCAAGGCTAGTACTCCATCCCTTTGGATGACAGCACTACTTCCAGTTTTCTGATGGCAGAGAAAAGATGAGGATCTGGCTTTCAACTGCGATCCTCAGATATCAAGCCTCCTAAGTACCTAGTATTACAGGCATGAACCACCAGCGTCTAGCTAAGAACTACTTAATGCTTTATAAAAAAAGTGTTCTCTTTAACCTGTTGACATGGACAATGCACCCTACCTATCAGTCTGTTTCTGTCTCTAGTAGAATGTGGCATAGAGCACTTCTCACTCAAATGGTGGCTGAGGGCCCCTCACCATGATTCACCTGGACTTTCTTAAAGAGGGAGACAATTTTGAGCCAGTCTGAGATCTAGTGAGACAGAATTTTCATTTTGACAAGATTCCCCAGTTTGCTAGGCACACATTTGGAGAAGCACTGGACTAGCTTCATGATTTCCAAATCTAGCTTAGTAAAACATTTAGAAAAATTGAAAAACTTCTATTTGTGGCCTGATTCTTGATCCATGGGGTTGGGATTTTTGATGACACATTTCTCTCTTTTTTTTTCCCTCAGAAGACTCTGAGGACCAAAAAGTTATAGGATCGGTTAGCACAGATCCTCTCTTCCACATCTATGGGTGTTTGATGAAAGTTGCTGGTCTTCAAACTAAGCTATGATAAGTTGGTATGGTGGTGCACACCTGTATTCACAGCACTAGAGAGGATGAGGCAGAACTGCAAGTTCAAAGCTGTAGCTGAATACACCCAGAGATGTCATCAAAAAAAGAAAAAGCAAACGACACTGTCTTTATTCCTGCCCAGCTACACTGCTGACAGTTACTAAAGTTGATCATTATTTTGCAAAGGTCTTCTTAAGAACTGAGGGAAAATGAATTTTTTTTTTTTTTTTTTGCCAGTCCTGGGCCTTGGACTCAGGGCCTGAGCACTGTCCCTGGCTTCTTTTTGCTCAAGGCTAGCACTCTGCCACTTGAGCCACAGAGCCACTTCTGGCCGTTTTCTATATATGTGGTGCTGGGGAATCGAACCCAGGGCTTCATGTATACGAGGTAAGCACTCTTTGCCACTAGGCCATATCCCCAGCCCGGGAAAATGAATTTTGTTTTACAGTTAATTTTTTAAATTTTTTCTTATTTATTGTCAAAGTGATGTACAGAGTGGTTACAGTTTCATATGTTAAGCCTTGGGTACATTTCTTGTACTGTTTGTTACCTCCTCCCTCATTCCCCCCTCCCCCTCCCTCTTTTTCTCTCCCCCCATGAGTTGTTCACTTGTTTTACACCAGATGGTATTGCTTTTGGAGTCGTTTGACTTTTTATTCTTTGTCTCTCGATTTTGATATGCCTTTTCACTTCCCTAGTACTAATACCAGTATATAAATTACCTTTAGTTCATGACATACGAAATACACTACAAAAATTTAGATTTCAGAATGAGTGCAACAATTTCGTAAATATAAAAAAAGAATAGACTACAACACAGGGTTAGAAGAGAAAACTACAGAAAAATAACCAACATTCTGAAGATATCTGTCCCTTGAAATCCTAGCTTGTATTAAATTCATGACCACACAGAGGGTTTTTTGTGCTTATCTGAGAGTCAGGCTTAGTGTGCCAAAATATAGCTGAGTGATCAGAAACATACATTGAGATGCAAATGATTAGAGATAATTATAGAAGTATTCTTTAAGTGAACAAATTTGCAAGTTATAAAGCAATTGGGTTTTTTAATGAAATAATTCTACGGTCAAGTGCCTTTTGTTGGTTGTTGTTGTTATGCTGGTACTGGAGCTTGAATTCAGGGCTCTAGTTCAGCTTTATTTGCTCACTCTTGCACTGGTCTATCACTTGAGCCACACCCCCAGTTCTGGCTTTTTGCTGATTGACTGAAGATGGAATCTTGAAGACTTTTCAGCCAAGACTAGCTTCAAATGGCCATCTTCAGATCTCAGTTTCCTAATTGTTGAGTCACCAGTTCCTGGCAATTGTGCACTTAGTTATAAAATTTGGTTTTACTAAATATTGCCTTACTATATTGTTTTGTTTTGTTTTTACTAAATATGCCTTATGATCAGTGAGATATTGGCTGTAGGACTCACTTCCCTCAGATACCAAAATCAGGAGACACTTTTTCCAGTCTCCTGTAGAAAATGGCATAGTCTTTGTCCATAACCTATGCTATCTTCCAGCATATTTTAAATCATCCTTAGCTTATTTATACTATCTAATACAATGTGAATGTTATGGAAACCATGGTTATACTATAGTGATCTAGGGAATAATGGCTAGGGAAAGAGTCTGTACATGCCTAGTATGACTAAAAATGTCAATTAGCAATACACAAACTTCAATTGCTCAAAAACATGATTCATAACTAACAGGTTTAATCACTCATTTGTTTGTTTGTTTATTTGGTGCTAGAGACCAAACCCAGAACTAGGCACATTCTGGGCAGACTCTCCACTATTGAACCACATCCTAGCCTTTTAAGAGGAGTTCTTTCTCATATTAAATGAAGAGGACCTAAAGATATGGAGGGAGACAGGCCTCCCTCTTTTCTGGCCTCCCCTTTCACCTTGGAGATAGCTGTTACAACATTCTAGATCATTCACGAACCTTTCTATAGGAGGAAGAGGGTTGAGAAAGGTCAAACCTGGCTATGGGTATGGTTATACTGGAAAAGCAAAGCTTCCTCACTCTGACAACCAGCAGACATCTGCCGACTTGTTGGTGAGAACTGGGTCATGTGCTGACCTTTCAGTAGGAGAGATCTGTGAAACAGATGAGCTTTAAATTTCAAACCTACTGCCGGGATTTTTGCTTTCTATCCTTTGACTTTCACTCATCTTCTGTAGCCTCAAAGGCATTCTATGTCTACTTTGCTAAACTTATAAAATCTTCAGTGGTTTGCTGAGTAATTCTCATAAAAACTCTTGCCAGATCGTGCCCATATAATGAACTCCTCTTTTGCTAGTCATTTGACGATACATTTCATACCTTATCGCATGTATTGATGGCTCCCTAGTAGGCCTCTCTTTTGCATTCCTATGTCCTGTGATCCTTGAAAACAAGTCACCCTTGCAACTCCTCCAAAGCAGTTTTGTTCCTAGTGATATCTACTAAAAACGTATCTTTTTTTTTGTACTGATATTGGGACTTGAACTTAGAAACTGGGTTCTACCCTTAGCTTTTTCATTCAAGGCTTGTGCTCAATCACTTCAGTCATAGCTCCATTTTGGGCTTCTTTTGCAAGTCCTGGGGCTTGAACTCTGGGCTTGGGAGCCCAGTGGAGCCACAGTACCACTTCTGGCTTTTTCTGTGATTAATTGGAGATTAAGAGTCCCATGGCTGGGGATATGGCCTAGTGGCAAGAGCGCTTGCCTCATATACATGAAGCCCTGGGTTCGATTCCTCAGCACCACATATACAGAAAATGGCCAGAAGTGGTGCTGTGACTCAAGTGGCAGAGTGGTAGCCTTGAGCAAAAAGAAGCCAGGGTCAATACTCAGGCCCTGAGTCCAAGGCCCAGGACTGGCAAAAAAAAAAAAAAAAAAAGAATCCCATGGACTTTTCTGCCTGGGCTTTGAACCACAATCCTCAGATCTCAGCCTCCTGAATATCTAGGATTACAGCCGTGGCCACGGGCACCTGGCTCACTTGAGACATTTTTTCCCCATTAGTTGGAGATAGGAGTCTCATGGTCCTACCTATACTGGCTTTGAACCATGATGTTCAGACCTCAGCCTCTTTCTTGAGTACCTGGGATTACAGGTGTGAGTCACCTGTAATGCCAGCTTCTACTAAATTGAAGGAAAAAACAAAGTGCTGTTAGTGACATTGTCCTCCACCATGCAGAGTAGCACGGGCAGCTCTGCATATGCACCAGAGCCTGGCTGGCATTTGTGTCCTTGTATAGGCAGCAAACTCTTTTCTTTCTGGTACACTGGATGCTGAATGTTCAGACAAACCACGAGGACCACAAACACGAATCTTAGGCCTTGTACATTGTCAGGCTTTGAGTGGTTCCTACAGCATCCAAGAAATGTTCCCATGGAAGCTTGTGATTAGAATGAAGTTCCAACATTCCATCTCTTTGCAGGGTTGTCAGGGAGGAACATGCTAGAAGCATGGCCAGCATGTACACTTATGGGTGCCAGTGGTCTGAAACTCCACTGGCCACACTTCATGCCAGCACCACATAAACTCCTCACAGGCAGTGACATTTGGGCTTGTTTATAAGGAAAAGAGTCATTACACTTAATATGTGAATCTTCTTCCCTTCCTGTCCTTAGCCTTCTGTTTCCAATTATTTTTGAGCTCACCTCATTTTTTAACAATCTTTTCCAGACATGCATTAATAAGTCAGAGCGATGAGTTTTACTGACACTCGCCTTTCTCCTGATGCATAGAGCCCCAAATGTATGCGTGAAATAGTAGTTTCAAAGCAATTCCAAATGGGGTCGTGGTGATTTAGTAACTATTGGGTCACAAAGGAAGAAAACAAGGAAGGAACAAGATTGGGAATTGAAAAATCCTATAAGAAACCAAAAGCTATGGTGACATTCAAAGTGAGAAATCCAAGTTACCACAGCCAAATTGGAAAAAAAAAAAGTAAAAAAATACACCCTGCTTCTGCCTTCATAGCAGAACCTAGGAACAAAGCATGTATCTATAAATAGATTTCTTCTTCAATCCTAGTTATATCTAAAACAATAGGTCTGTAGGGAGAAAATTCTACCAAAACTTAACACTGGGGTATTATTTTCATTCATCTGATGGCTCAGATTTTTTTTTCAGAATCAGACAGTAGTGATAACTGCATAACTTTGTGACAATGCTAAAAACGTGTGTGACATGTGACTTACATCTTAACAAAGAAGATTTTTTTCACTTGGTGGCAAATGGCTTTTGACATTAAAGTTAGGGTTCCCACATAATTGTTTCTAAAAAGTATGGGTATTGTACAAGTTTCTTTAAAAAACAAAAAGGAGTGTGTTTCATTCTGTGAAGATTTTAATTAAAAATTGCTTGTTTGAGGCTTCTTTTATGTAGAGATTCATTTTTTTCCAGCACATAAACCTAAAGTAAAAGTCCTACAACAGTCAATATGGTTGCAATACAAGCAGCTTCAGGCATCAGGCCAGACAACAGAAATATGTCCTTAGAGAGCAGGCTAACACCTCAGGTGTAGCAATGAAAAGCACCCAAAACCTTGTTTCTTATCTGTCCAGCAGTCTCAGTTTTGCATATCATATGGTTGTAGGGCTGGCTATATGTATCTCACTGGGATCCATGACCAGGTAATTGAATTATTTGCAAAGGTGCAGGTTACTTTGTGACTAGTTCCTAGGTTCAATGAAATGTTATTTCCTAAGTTTTAGCATTACAAGTGATAAAACTAAGGGCAAAGGTCCTACACTGAACTCAAAAGCATTCTTTTAGCTAGAAGATGAGACCCAATGGTAGCATCCACCTTCTCTCTTTGACTCCCTCTTTCTGCCTAGGAGGGCATTCAACCGTCTGTGTATTTGGGTTCCTGGTGGATCCACTGGTAGACAGGGAAAGAGGACAAATAGAAGTCTTCTCTTGTTTTTCTTCCTCCTTGTCCTCTTCCTCCTTCTATTTCTACCTGTCTAACTCCTCTGCTTCTTCCAATCAATGGCCTATTTCTTTTGTCATATTAGCAGCTTCCCAGTCAGACTTAAGGATTCCCATATACACTCTTATGTAGGTGAACATCATAATTAAAACAAGAAGCCTACAAAGGGGTGCCGGTTAGTGAGGAATGATGTCATAGCTCTGATGCGGTCATGGGAAGAATAACCTCTACAAGAAAGCCTGGGGCATTTAGAAGGAAATCTTTTAAGTTCAAGGTCCCCAAAGCATGAACCAGAAGGAAGTGAATTGGTTCCAGATGGGCATGTCCCTTTGACTTCATAGATTTCTCTGCTCTTAAACTAAATCTCATTTAGATCAGTACCATTTGCTTGATCTAAGGTCAGTATTGCCTGGAGATCTTGTCCTACCAGTTCCCAGCCAGAAAGGCACATCTTAAGCCTGACAGGAAGTAGAGCTATGTCTTAAGGCACATGGGTCCTAGCCCTACACCCTTTTCTCTGCAATACAGGACACGCCTTCTATATGTATCTCTAATGTATAGATATTTATCTGTAATTATCTTCTTAGGTGGAAGACACAAGAGGTCCATGGAAGTTGAAGTGAACAAGGCTGAGATTCAGGTCTTGAAGAAATCAGTTTCGTTACACAGCTCCCCCTACCCCCATATCCCCTGCCACTTCTACATCAGAGTAATAGCTAAGTTTTTGTTGGCTCTCACCACGACACTCAGCAGGAGTCAAGCATTTAATAGATTTTTCTCATTTTTATTGAGCAATTAAATTGACTTCTTATTTATTAGCAATCTAAAATGCTTTGTAATACTGTGGGAATAACTTAGAAATTATTGTGACATGTAATTGATTTCTATAAACATGTATATGGTATAAAAGCATTTGCATTGTAATTTCTTGGAGTCTGTATACCTGGGAATTTACAGATCACTAATGAAGACTGCTTTCCCAAGAGCAAAATGTATTTCTCTCCATTAACAAACCAATTCCTTTCTCAAAATGATAATAACAGAAGGTTGCTAGAAGGATGGTTTTTGCAAAGAAAGGCAAACTCAGCTCTTTTTTTTTCTTTTTTAATGATTGTGTTTTTTCCTCCCAACATTATTTAGCAAGAGCAGAAGAACTTGTCCAAGATACTGCCAATACTTTCTCCAATTAGTCACACATACACATTTGAAAAGAGTATTTAGAAAGATTGTCTATACTACATATAATTAAGCAGGGCTGGGTCTAGGCCTGTAATCACTAGTACTCCCTTCTGAGAACATGCTTCTGACTAAACTGCACACTTCATTCCACAGCTTCATGCCTTCAGGAATACACCCCTGTAAGAAAGACAAGTTGTCTCAGACAGACCAGAAATAATGGTCAAAGGAGCAACCCCTTCTCATACATCTTTTCTTTCCATTTGTTGGACACATGTCCATCCACCTCCCACATCTTTGGACTTAATTTAACAGGACACAAATGAATCATTCTAACATTGAAAACACCACCTTGCACAGTGCACCTACCTACATAGGAATGGAAGACAAAGGCTTTTTATGAGTATGTTGTATTTTGTGATTCTAAAGTGGTCATCTCTTACAAACAACACAGACTCAAGGGGTTCAGAGCATATGGCACTGTGCATGTGAATCTTACAACGTGGAAGGGATCTTTTATTCTCCCTCTCCCCAACGCATCATTTCCACTCATCTAGGTTGTACTTTTTCATGGAGAAAAAAACTTTCAATGAATTATTTAGACAATGGTAAATACCACACATTTGTTCTTTTTTTTTCTTTCCTCAGAGAAGTATGCCTTAAAAAATTTGTATTATCTTTAAATAATTGTACAAAGGAGTTGCCATTCAACAAAGCAGTTTATGAATACAATGCATCTTGATCAATGTCATTCCTTTCAACATTCTTTCCCATCTCTCCCAAACCGCCCCTTCCCTCAGTTTTCTTAAAATTTGTAGGTTTTATATTGTATGTTTTACTGCATTCTCCCATCTTCTCTTCATGCATCTACCCTGCTTTCCTTATCCTCACCCTACCCCTTTCAAGTACCCACTTGTTGGTGTAATTTTGTCAAACCATGGTTTTGCTTTTCTAAGGAATTACATTGCTTTCTCCCTCAAATCTACCATATTCCAATTAATTCATTTATGTATACTTGCACACCATCCAAGGAATTTACAATATATTTTTAAACCGATTCTAGCTTCTACACATGAGAGGAAACAGGTAGCTTCTGTCTGTCTCTCTGGGCCTGACTTGTTAAAGTATGCCACTCCGTATTTCAGCTATACGGCCTATATTGTTTTCTTTTAATGGTAGTTTTACGTTAGCTTTTGTTTTCCCAAGAAAAGTTAAAGGTATGAAAACAAATTCCAATAAGAGAATCAAGAATCTGTCAGAAAGAAAAGAGAAAAATCTTTAAAGGTAACTGCAGATCATGGAACCCCAAGCCTGAGCCCCCATTGGAGCCTGGGCTCCATTGTGCACTCACGTGTAACATACATTGTGGTGCACCAACATGGCTGGCCCTTTGTCTTTGTTTTTCACCTCTGATATGGGTTAAGGACCCAGCATGCAGTGGACTTGGGATGCAGTTAGCACTCATGTTGCAAATAGTTCCTTAACTATCAGTTGCTCTGAACTTGACTTAGTGCCCTGGTTCTTTAGGGTTGGGAACCCTTTTCATAAGAGTGTACCTGCCAATGACCATCATGGGAAAGATGAAGGACTGTGATTTCCCCCATTGCTCTCACTTCAGGAAGCTTCCTCCCTCTTCCACAGGTGACTCCACAGAAGGCCTCGTCCTTCCCCCGCCAGTTTAATATCACACTACTTTCCTTCCTTTCTGTATTCAATGATTGCAGGGGAATATCTGAGCAGTTACCTGTATTGCCTCCAGGATGAGGGACTTCACATCTGTATCCCCTGGGCAAAGCCAGGCAATGGGAAGAGAGAATCGGGACTTAGCTCAATTCTTAATTTGCTGTGGATCCTCTTCCAAAGGCAGAGTGAAATGTTTCATCTCCTTTGTGACACAAGTGTTTTTGCTTTTCCAGCAATGCATTTATTGGTTTTATTTTTTTCCTCTATTTTTTGTATATGTTTCTGTTGTCGCACTTGGATTTGAACTCAGAGCCTCCTCAGAAAACAGGGGCACTCTACTACTTGAATCATACTTCCAACCTTTCTTTGCTTTAGGCTTTGTTTTTCTTTTTTGGATAACATCTGGTGTTTTTGTTCAGGGCTAGCCTCAGACTGTGATCCCCATATCTGCTTCTCACATGGCTGGGATCACAGATTTCTACTACCATATCCACCTAGTGGTTCACAGGGGGGTCCCACTAACTCTCTCTCTCTCTTTTTTTTTTTTTTTTGGCCAGTCCTGGGCCTTGGACTCAGGTTCTGAGCACCATCCCTGGCTTCTTCCCAGCTCAAGGCTAGCACTCTACCACCTGAGCCACAGCGCCCCTTCTGGCCATTTTCCGTATATGTGGTGCTGGGGAATCGAACCTGGAGCTTCATGTGTAGGAGGCAAGCACTATTGCCACTAGGCCATATTCCCAGGCCCCCCCCCCCCCCCGCACTAACTCTGCCTGGACTAGTCTCTAATCTCAATCCTCAAATCTCTATCCCCTAAGTATTTGCTGGAAGTCCAATTGTGAGCTACCATATTTGGTGCATCTTTTTGCTTTTAGTTATTTTTGAAATAGGATCTCCCTGACCCTACCCCCAGGATCAACACTGGACTCCGATCCTTCTACTTATTTTTTTTTATTAATTAAATTTTATTGACAAGGTGTTGTGAAAAAGGGGTACAGTTACATAATAGGGCAGTGAGTACATTTCTTGTGATATCTTACACCCTCGGTTTTCGATCCTTCTACTTATAACTCCCAGGTAGCTGGGATGACAGGTGTGTGCCACCTCTCATTAGCTAAAATATGAAGACATATCCCAGTTAACACCGAGGGAGATGAGTTTCAGGGATTTCTGTGATAATATATAAAACCTGCAATATGATTCTCAATTGCTGTAGTGGTGTAATCCTATAACTGGAGGTGTCTGTTTATTAAACCAATTTCATATTGTTCACTAACCTCGAGTCTCCAAATCTCTACCAGCATGAGTCATTCTTCAAATAAATCTTTTGAGCATTTCTAACTATTTCCTTAGTTAAATTCAGCAGTGTGGAATTAGGTCAAGGGATTGCAACAACCTGAACAAAGTCGATGGGATTTTGAGTGGAATAACAAACCCACAAGCTATACAGTGCTAGACTAACATAATGTAGTTGACATTTATTGTGGGACTTTCATCTGCCAATGCAGTGGTCCACACATTTTATTTCATGCAAGCCCATCACTTGGCAATCTTGTTAAGAATAGGTTGTTGCTGCTTCCCTTTCATCATTCCATTCTCTCTGCCTGTGATGGGGCTGGCAATTTGCATTTCCAACAAGTTTTCAGGCAATATGGTCCTGCTGGATCAAGGCTCCACTTCAAAAACTACTTTAAGAGTCATCATTCTAGGAGGTTTATGTAAATTATTAAATTTCCCAGCAGTCTTTGACAGTTGAGGACTAAAACTTAGAGAGGGTCTGAGGGCACTGAGCTCATGGCTGCTAGGATGCATTTCTAACTTTGATAATTCAAGGGTGGATGCTTTGCTCATAAGGCAACCTGTTTTCTTCATTTCATTCCCCACAATAAGGTGTTTCAGAAGTCTTCATAGCAAGCACTATGAGCTTCAGTGGGAACTTTGCCACATCCCAATGCACTTGGAAAAGGGTACACTGTGAAGGAGAATGGTTAGGAAGTGTTTAGCTGATGACTACCTCATGGGAAATGAGTTTGCTGAGTTCCAGCTTGCCATTCACCTTCCTAGGGAAGGTTGTTTCCTAGCCCTGCAGTGGCTTCCAGAACATGTGGCTCTCAAGAGATTCCTTCATCAGTTAAGGTAACCACCAGTAATCCTTCCTTGGAAGAGAGCTTTTTCTTCTTCTAGAGCCACGCGTCCTTCTCTGTACAATGTCCCAACCAACCTGTTTGTTCAGACAACTCAGAAAACGAATCATATCAGTGCAAGACATAAAACCCTCCTGTTGGACCAGTTGGTTAATAACACCTGGCAGAGTAGAGAGGTAAATGTCTGGGAAGCTACACCCAGTCCAGCCAAGTGACTCAGGCACCTTTCATAAGCCAAGAAACTTGGGACCTAATTATACAAATGTTACCTACTTTATCATCTTGGGCTTTTGCCATCCTGCTGTTTTTCAACATGTTGATGAGCCTTTGAGTAGATTTATTTGTGTGTTAGTGTTCAATTATGTATGTGAGCTGAGGTCTCTGCTAGGCACCACCAATTTAAAATGTGCTTTGTGTGATTTCAAGTATAGCTTCATTAGGTGAGGCAGAACAGTACATAATGGGATTCAGCACTAACTGTGATTACAAACATCCACAGGTTTGGAATCATCCATTCTTAATGGTCAACCCCATAATGAAAAATGCATGTCTTCCATTCACATTAAGTGTGAAGTTAGTCTGGATGTCATAGGAGTAAAGTGACATTTTAAGAGCTGTTGTCCAGGGGTTAGAGGAAGCTTCCAAACTTATCATTCTCAATAACCCACTACTGCATAAAGAAAAGCCTTATGTAAAGACTTGGGAAATTGGCTTAAGGAAGAATGAGTGTTCATAAACTGCATTGCTTCAAGGGCCAGAACTTGTAACAATCAATGAATATTTTGGTAGAATGGTTTTTGTAATTAGAAGGGAAGGATGGAATATTCTATGTCAGGAATGCTCTTCATGAAAAGATCTAACATTCAGACTGGATCTCTGTTAGAAATGCTACCAAAGGCATTTCTATACTTGGTAAGAAATTTGACTGTCTTGGTGACACTTCCCTCCCATCTCTCCCATCCGCACACCCACAGAACTTCTTAAAGAAGTCCAAAGTAGCAATCCTACTCCTGGGCATTTATACAATAGAACACAAAAAAGATTATAGCAAGACCACTAGCACAACCATGTTTATTGCAGCAGTATTTACCATAGCCAAGATATGGAATTATATTCCTATGTTAGAAAGAATGATATTGTACTATGCGTAAGGAAATGGAAAGTCATGCAAAAATATATTAAGTGAAGAGAAACAAAGGTTGACACAAAGACATAAAAAGACACAGAGTCACAAAGGTTGCATGGTTTCCTTCATTTGTGGTAGATAAAATGCACCTACAAATGTACAAGTAAACACATTGGATGGTATGCAAGTGGTTACAAATGAATTAACGGAAGTATAATAAACTCTATGGTATACTCAAATAGTATAATATTTTAGAAAGATTAGGTCAAAGCCCAACAAAATCTACATCAGGTAATGGGTACATCCAAGGGGTGGGAGATAAGGGTAGACCAAGGAGGGGAGAAGAGGAAGAAAACGCAATCAAGAATTCATTGTATATGCCAAAAATTAAGAAAAGTAAGGGGAAGGATGGGTCAAAGTAGGGTGAGAAGGTTGAAGGGGATGTTACTGATCAAGACACATTGCATTCATAAGCTGTGTTGTTAAAACAAAGTGGCAAAACTAAAACATTTCATGACAAACAAAAATTAAAGCATTCATGAACAGTAAACCACTACTAAAGCACTACAAAGGATGTTAAAGGGAAGAATACAATATGAAGAAAACAATCAAAGTTAAGGAAACAAAGTACTGAGAAAAAACCAATAGAAGACTAGTTTAATAAACACAAGAAGAGTTAAGAAGCAGGAAAACAATAAAATAGCAGGAAACACGACATATTTCTCCATCCTTAACATTAAACATCTACAGGCTCAACTCCCCAACCAGAAGATGCAGAGCAGCAAATGGGATCAAAGAACAAAATCTATGCATTTGTTGTCTCTATATACAAGGAGCTCAAAAATCAACCCTACCCCAAACCAATAAACCAATTACTACATGGGCAGAGAAGCTAAGGAGAGACCCCTCAGAAGTGGTATGAATATTTGGAATTGATTTTGGTGCAGGGTGATATATATAAGGATCTACTTTTAATTTGTTGCAGGTGTTGAACCAATTTTGCCATCACCATTTGTTAAAGAGGCTTTCTTTCTTCCATCCTATTTTTTAGCTCCTTTATCAAAGGTTAAGTAGGCATAGTTCTTCTGCAGGTTCATTTCTGGGTCTTCAGTTCTGTTCCATTGGTCTTCAGGCCTGTTCTTGTGCCAATACCAAGCTGTTGTTTTTTTTATTATTACTATAGCTTTGTAATACAGCTTGAAGTTTGGTAGTGAAATTGCTCCAGCACTGTTCTTTCTACTTGGGATTGTTTTTGCTATTCGGGATCTTTTATTGTTCCATATGAATTTCTGGATTGATTCTTCTATTTCATTAAAAAATGGTGTTGGGATGTTAATGGGTATTGCATTGAATTTGTAGATAGCCTTTGGCAATATTGCCATTTTAACAATGTTAATCCTCCCAATCCAGGAGCATGGGAGGTTTTTCCATTTCCTTAGTTCTGCCTTAATTTCCTTTTTCAGGTTTTTAAAGTTCTCATCATAGAGGTCTTTCACTTCTTTGGTTAAGGTTATTCCTAAGTATTTATGTTCTTTTTGAGGCTATTGCAAACGGAGTTGCTTTCCTGATTTCAGCCTCGGTCTTCGGGTCATTGGCATATAGAAAATCCATTGATTTTGAGGGTTTATTTTATTTTTATTTTTTAAAATTTTTATTAACAAACTAATGTACAGAGAGGTTACAGTTTCATATGTTAGGCATTAGATACATTTCTTGTACTGTTTGTTACCTCGTCCCTCATTCCCCCCTCCCCCCTCTCCCTTTCCTTTTCCCCCCATGAGTTGTTCAGTTCATTTACACCAAACAGTTTTGCAAATATTGCTTCTGTAGTTGTCTTTTTTTACCCTGTGTCTATCGATTTTGGTATTCCCTTTCAATTTCCTAGTTCTAATACCAGTATACACCATTTCGAATATACTTAGATAAGATACAGAGATAGTGTAGGTACAACCACAGGAAGGGGATACAAGAAGATCATCAATAATAGAAGCTACAGTTACACATAGCATGTTGAAAGTAGTTACAACACTGATATAACAATCATTTCCATAACATGGAGTTCATTTCACTTAGAATCATCTTATGTGTTCATAAGGGTATAGCTATTGGGCTCTTGTGATCTTGAGGGTTTATTTTATATCCTGCTACTTTGCCAAAGTTTTGAATCAGCTCAAGTAGCTTGGGAGTAGAGTCTGTGGGGCTCTTTAGATACAGAATCATGTCATCTGCAAAGAGAGAGAGTTTAACTTCATCTTTTCCTATTTGGACCCCCTTTATGTCTTTCTCTTGCCTTATTGCTCTGACTAGGAATTCTAGTACTATATTGAAGAGGAGAGGAGAGAGTGATCAAAGACCTCAAAGTAAAATGAGATAGCCTGAAAACACTACAAGAAGGAATATAAGAAACACTTGGGCTCCATGGCACAGGATGAAACTTCCTTAATAAAGGTCCAGAAATGCAACAAATCAAAGAAAGGTTGGAAAAATAGGACTCCATCAAACTGCAGAGCTTTTGTAGTACAAAGGACATAGCTTGCAAGATAAACAGAACGCCCACAGATTGGGAGAAGTTCATTACCAGCCATACAATGGACAAAGGCTTCATATCTAAAATATATGCAGAACTAAAAAAATTACTTTCCTCTAAGGCACATCCTCAAAGAACCAACAGCCCCCTCAACAAGTGGGCTAAAGTCCTAAAAAGAGACTTTTCTGAAGAGGAAATGAGAATGGCCAAGAGACACATGAAGAAGTTCTCTACATCACTGGCCATAAAAGAAATGCAAATCAAAACAACATTGAGATTCCACCTCAGCCCAGTAAGAATGTCCATTATCAGGAGAACTAACAACAACAAATGCTGGAGGGGAAAAGGGAAGCCTACCACATTGTTGGTGGGAATGTAAACTTGTTCAACCACTCTCAAAAGTGGTATGGAGTTTCCTCAGAAGGCTAAACATAGAGCTCCTCTACCACCCAGCAGCCCCACTCTTGGGCCTCTACCCAAAAGATTACAATCATGACCACACTAAAGCCACCAGCACAACAATCTTCATGGCAGCACAATTTGTCATTGCTAAAATATGGAACCAACCCAGGTGCCCCTCAGTAGACAAGCGGATCAGAAAAATGTGGTACATATACACATGGAATTTTATGCCTCTATCAGAAAGAATGACATAGCCCCATTCATAAGGAAATGGAAGGACTTGGAAAAAATTATACAAAGTAAAGTGAGCTAGACCCAAAGAAACATGGACTCTATGGTTTTCCTCATAGGGAATAATTAGTTCAGGTTTAGGCTAGTCATAGCAGAAGATCACAAGAGCCCAATAGCTATGCCCTTATAAACATGTAAGATGATGCTAAGTGAAATGAACTCCATGTTATGGAAATGAATGTTTTATCACTGTTGTAATTATTTTCAACATACCCTGTGAAACCATAGCTTTTTTGTTGCTTTTCTTGTATCCCCCTCCCTGTGTTTGTGCCTGTGCTATCACTGTATCTTATCTGAGTACCCTGGATACTGTATATACTTGTATTGCAACTGGGGAAGGGAAAGGGAATATCAAAATTGAGAGACAAAGGATAAAAAGACAAATGACTCCTAACGCAATACTTACAAACCATTTGGTGTAAACCAACTGAACAACTCATGGGGGAAGAGGGAAAGTGGGAGGGGGGAGGGGGAGAAATGAGGAAGAAGGTAACAAGTTGTACAAGAAAGGTACCCACTCCCTTACATATGAAACTGTAACCCCTCTGTGTTTCACTTTGATAATGGAGAAATAATTATTCAGAAAAAAAACAAAACAACAACAAAAAAGAAGTGGTACAAATAGCAAAGAAACATACGGAAGAGGGCTCATCATCTCTGGCCATTAAGGCAATGCAAAACAAAACAACTTTGAGATTCCGTGTCACCCCAGTTAGATTGGCCAACATGGTAAATTCAAACAACAAATGTTGGTGAGGATGGGGGGGAGAAGGAACCCTAAAGCACTATTGGTGAAAATGTAAACTAATGCAACTACTCTGGACCAGAATCTGGAGGTTCTTCACAAAACTAAATGAAGACCTTCCCGAGGACCCAGACATACCACTCTTGGGCATCTACCCAGAATATCACAAGCCAGGACACTGTGAAGACACTTGCACATCCATGTACATTGCTGCACTAGTCACAATAGCCAAGTTGTGGAAACAGCCCAGATGCGCTACAATAGGTGAATGGACCAAAAAAAATGTGGGACTTACACACTGTTTATTTTAGAATAATATTATGTCATTTGCAGGGAAATGGATGGACTAGAACAAATTATGTTAAGTGAGGTAAACCAAAGTCAGAGAGACAAATGGTGCCGGTTTTGTCTCATATTCACAAGCTAGATCTAACATATACTAGGACATAATAAATTATACAAGATTCTAGGCACTCACACACAGTGAGGCCAAGATATTCTTAGGAGAGGAACACAAAGGCACAATACCTATGTGCATCTGGAGCATACAAAATATTTATCAAAATTAACTCCAGGAAATGGAAATGAAAGGGTTCTTTTGTTGTTGTTGCTATTTTGTTTTCTTTCTCTAAGTCTTGTTTGTTCACTTATCTGTGTTTGGGAATGTAAGGGTAGGCACAGAAATTAAGGGACAAACTGTAAACAAGTGCAGCAGTGGTAGTCACTGAACACAGAAAAATTTCAAAGCATCACCTGTTGGGCAAGTAGGGGAAGGGTGCTTCAGTGTGTCAGAAAGGAATATTTTCTAAAAGCCCAACAACCTTCCTTACAGAATTACCTTTCACTTTCATAGTACATTCAATGATTTTCTCTGTAGAACTTTGCACAGATCTAGAAATTCACAAATTCAGCATTTGTAGAATTGTTTGAAACAATTAACTTGAAGTAAAACCTTATTAACTGGAATCCAATTAACTAGAATCATTGTGAAAATTCTATTTGTTAGAAACATGGGGAACGCATCTAAAACAAACCAACACTAATGACAATACAAGAAAGGGCATTGTTAGCATGTAAGGAGTTTCACTATAAATTCAACTTAACATATTGTTTAGACAAGGATTATTAACAGCTATAAAAATTCCTTAAGAAATTGTTTTATGAAGCAGCATGCAGAATACTACTCAAGAGGCTGAGACACAAGGATTGCTAGAATCCAAAAGATCAAGCCCAACCTAGGCAACAGAGAAAAACGCATCAAATAAGACAAAAATAAGAATTGTTTTTGTCAACAAGTCACTGTGGCACTGGGAAGGTGGCCTAGTGGTAGAGTGCTTGTCTAGCATACACGAAGCCCTGGATTCCATTCCTCAACAGAAAAGTCCTCAGAAAAAGTCGGAAGTGGTGCTGTGGCTCAAGTGGTAGAGGACTAGCCTTGAGCAAAAAGAAGCCAGCAACAGTGGTCAGGCCCTGGGTTCAAGTCCCAGTACTGGCAAAAAAAAAAATCACTGCTCCTAGTTTTTTAAGAAAATATGTGCAGCCTGGGAATGTGGCTTAGTGGTAGAGTGCTTACCTTGCATGCATGAAGCCCTGGGTTTGATTCCTTAGTATGAGAAAAGGCCAGCAGTGGAGCCATGGCTCAAGTGGTAGAGTGCTAACCTTGAGCAAAAGAAGCTCAGGGACAGTGTCCAGGCCCTGAGTTCAAGCCCTAGGACTGACCAAAAAGAAAAAAAAAATATGTACAATAAGCTCATGTATTTCAGAAATATTTTTAGTAATAAAGATTAAAAGCAAAAGGAAATTTCTATCAATCCTACCAGCACAAAATTTAATCAGTCAGTATATTTGTTATTGTATATTGGAAATTCATTCTATTAATTAGCAGCTGAAACTTGAATACCAAGTACTTATGGAAAGATTAATATTATATAAAGCAAAAAATACAGCAATCTGTCTTTATCTTTGGCTTCTCTTTCCATGGTCTAAGAGTAGTGTGTGTGTGTGTGTGTGTGTGTCTGTCTGTCTGTCTGTCTGTCTGTGTCTGTGTATGTGTGTGTGTATGTGAGAGAGAGAGAAAGAGAGAGAGAGATGGGAGAGGGAAGGAAAGAACATATTTACTTAACACTGACAACCGTACCCTGTTATAAATATTCTATTTTATTATTAACGTTGACTTTTTACTCTGCTTAATTTTTATCTTAAACTTAATTATTGGCCTTTTTTTTCCTCATGGAAGAAAACAAAACATATAGGATTTGATGCTGCTGTGATTTTAATCATCCTCAGGGGATTTGAAACATATTCTCCATAAGTAGGGGGGGTACTGCTTTAGAGCCCCCAAACTCCCAGATCTATTGTTAAATAATTTTAATGTTTCCAAGCTTCACATTGCACTGTGTATGTGTAAGGAAGAGTGGGTTCGGTTCCTTAGGGAGCATCCGGGTCAAATTCACTTGAACTAAGGAGGCAGAGAAGGGTACCATCTACAACATGGGCTCTGTGTCCAGCTCAGAATTCTCTGGGCTCCTCTGCTTTTGCCTCCTGCCCTGTGTATGCCCTCCAGGAAATCATTTTTCTCTTAGAGTTCTCTGTAAATGGTTGTGACAAGCACCAGGGGCTGTAGAGGTAGAAAGAACATGAATGACAGACAGGCTTTTCACAGAGCCTGCTACTGAGAGGTGCCTAGAGAGTCACAGCTATGAGATTCAATTTTGATCCAATTATCCTCACTGTGAAGTTACAGTTTTTTGAAATTTTCAGGTTAATTTCTTTTTAATTTATAAGGAAACTCAGTCTTGGTTTAAGGGAATCTGTCCTTGGGACCTAATAACCAACCAAAGGTCCCACCAGCTATTCACATTGCCTTAGGATATCAACATATGAACTTGAGGAGGGGGTAAACATTCAATTGATTGCAACTGGTAACCTAGAACAATGAAGCAGTAAGTAGCTAACCATTTCTTCTTCTTAATTACCTAGCCATGATGTCTATTCTCTTTTATTTTGTGCCTGTACTGAGGCTTGAATTCAGGGCCAGGGTGCTCTCCCTTAGCTTTATCACTCAAGCCTGGCACTCTTCTACTTGAGCTAGAACTCCTCTTGTGGCTTTTTGCTGGTCTTCTGGAGGTAAGAATCTCACAGTTTCCTGCTAGGGCAGGCTTCACACCTCAATCCTCAAATCTCAGACTCCTGCAGAGTGAGGATCATTACCCAGTGCCTGGTTTAGTATAGCTGATTCTTAAGGAACTCTAGAATAGGGGTTTCCAAATGTCTAATGTTTTAACCTACATCATAACCAAAATTTTAAAATTAAAAATCACTTCATTATCTACTTGTTGCTTATTTAGTGTACATTTTTTCCCTATGCTTGATGGCGATTTTAAATCCTACTGGACTTTTTCTTTTGAACTCTCTACACCTTAATCATGTTGCCATTTTCTTTCAGATTATGTCTCAAACAAATAAGGTTCATCTTCCCACTTCTGATGATCTGGAGAAAGGCTGGGTATAACCATAAAGAATCTGATCCAGAGCTGGAAGCCGAAGAAAGTACAGCCCCCTTAAAAAAAAATAAATTACTCATTGAATATATGGTATGGAGAAAAGCAGTGCTTCCAAACACAGCTCTGAAGGTTTGCTTTGTTTGCTGGTTTGTCAAAGCCCCTTGGGATAGCTTTTCAGTGTTTGTATTGTCAAATCCCCAGGCTTGCCTGCAGCTTATGTCCAGCCTCTCCCCACTAGGTGCTCCATACTGGAAGACAGACGTGGAAAGCTAGAGCTGGGTGGAATCCTTTATTTATTTATATTTTTTTCTGGAGATGGTGACAGCGATGGGAGCTTCTGGCAGATAGGGGCAGAAGTTCCGGTGTCTGGTGTCCAGTATCTGGACTTGGACCTGGACTTGGGCTGTCTCTGCCCACTGGTCACAGCCATGGCAGGGGAAGCAGAAGGGACTTCCCCCAGGCAGCCCTGTGGTGCCACAAGTCTCCAAGGCTGGCTGGCTGGCTCTCGGGCTGCACCTCTGCAGCTGCTGTATTTCCGGGCTGCCCACATTGGCAGAAAGAGTTCTGTCCATCGTGGTTTGCTGTCCCAAATCCCAACCTCTCCACCAGCAAGTTTCTCCACACACATTTCAGCATGTAGTCCTTGTCCGGGGCTCAAACCCATCCACAGCCTCACTTTTCCTTTCAATGTCTCTCAATGTTATCATTAATCCGTCGGTCTACATTTGTCCTTGGCTTCCATAGTCTACATAGCTAGGAGACAGATCTTCCATAAAGCAAGACATAATGCCAACCCTCTATTCGAACCATCAACTGGCTACAGTGTGTGCCAGGTAAAACTGAATCCCACGATGGCCCACAAGCCCCTCATAGGTTTGCTCTCTCCTTATCTTCCTCTGTTTATCCAGTAGCCATTTCCTTCTTCACCCTCTGCCTTCCACACACTGGCCCCAGGTCTACCAGGTCCCAAATGACTTCCTGAGACACAGCTCCCACCTCAGTTACCCCCCCGAGACTGGTCTCAGGGCCCCACCTCCCCAGAGCTCGCTCACCTCCTCAGGGCCTTCTGCTTGTATGCCCAGGGCCGCATCTCTTTCACTGCCCTCTCCACCATTCCACAAGTGCCCTAATCCCCTTTTCTTCTAGCATCCTTCCCCAAGCTTCCTAGATCACCCCACTCATTTCCTCATCTCTTCCTCTGCTTTTTTTTCTATCCCTTTCTTATGCTTCAAAACATTTGCTGGTTGTCTGTCTCTTCCTCCATTAAACTATAAACCCCATGATAATCAGGGAATGTCTGACTCTGGTGACATTTTCAGGGCCTAGATCATCTTGCCTAGATCATGGTAAATACTTGCAAAAAGAAATTTATTGAATGAATGAATGAATGAACAAATGAATGAATATGGATATATGTGGCAGCCTCTTCTAAGAATTTATAATTTGTGTATTACTAATCTCTCAAAAATATTGCAAAGGCCACAACTTTAATAAAAATCAGTCAAAAGCCTTGAAGGAAATTTCATCAACATTTTTCATTTTAGTGAAAAACAAAACCATCCTATAAGATTTCCTGACGTCTGACTGAGGCTTTTCATGAGCTCCACCAGACATTTCTATGGTATGATTTAATGGGCATATTATGTAATCACTCGCCTAAGCCAATTATTTTCTCTGATTTATCACAGTATCCAAACTTCTCAATACTCATTCTTTCATTTATCCCACAATATCCCAGGCCCTGTTTTAAGAAGTTGGAATGTAGGCAGGCAATAAGTCATGTTACACATGCAGAACTCACATTCGATTTGGGGATAAACAGTGAAGAAAAGACACATGCGGCAAGTGTCTGGCGATAAAAAGTACCACAAGAAAAATTAAGACAAGGGAATGACAGAAAGATACATGCAGTCAAATCACTGGTAAATAGAGAATGCAGACCAAATAGAAGTTTCCTATCTTTGAAGAAACAATCCATGGGCATACACCCATGCATACGCGTAAACATGCACATATGTACACACGTGCACACACACACACACACACACACACACACACACACACACAGAGTGCAGGGTCTTTGGAACTAGACAGACCCGACTTCAAATTTGTCCCCATAGCTTTTGTTGCCTTAGGCAAATTATCTACCTTTCCTTCCCCAAATTCCTCCTCAGTAAAGTAGGGAAACAATATTTCTAAGGAACTGAAAATTTGAAAGGAGATGATTGTGAGGTCTGAGTGCAGGGTATGATACATAATACATGATTAGTAAAGAAGGCTTTATGTGGTAGAGTGCTTGTCTCGTATGCAAGAAGCCCTGTGTTCGATTCCTCAGCACCACATAAACGGAAAAAGCCCAAAGTGGAGCTGTGGCTCAAGTGGTAGAGGGCTGGCCTTGAGCAAAAAGAAGCTCAGACCCTGAGTTCAAGCCCCAGGACTGGAACACACACACACACACACACACACATACACACACACACACACACACACACACACAACAACAACATCAACAACTGACATGTGGGAATAAAGAAATGGAGGGAAGAGTAAAGACTAGAAAATGTGCTCTAGCTTAGAGTTCTATGTGTCTGTCAAAAGTTTTCAGTATTTTAAAGACCAGACAAATAAGCAGTTATAAACCAAGTTTTTAACCTTCTGAATATTTGCAAATATGTTTTCATGGCTCTATTTTTTGAGAAATATTTTTTAAAAATGTCCTTTGTTTTCAATCAGTAAGTTTTCAATTCAGGAAGCTCAAGGAGATGGGAGAAAAAATGCACCCAGCCATCTTAAAAGAATATTTTATATTTTTCTGAAAGAAAGAGAAATGGGACTACCCCTAAAGTAACATGCCATACTTTCTTAACTGTGGTTTGAATCCATAGTGCAAATGTGTGGTGTGAAAGATGGGCTGTGTAATAAGATTTTGAGGAGGTCCATAAATTTCCAGAGGGGCCTGGAATTAATGCATTGTTCCACAGGACATTTTAATTAGGACCAGTGAGACCATGAGAGTCAATACCTCCACATGGGTGATAAACACAACCTGCCTGTTTATGTGGCTCAGAGTCTGTCTCATGTTCAATTACTCAAAACTGCAAACACATAGAGGGTCAGGATAGTAACATGAATCAGCAGGTGTTGCACGATCTGTGACATTTCTGAATCTGTCAGCAATGGCAAGCGTTCTTTCATCTGTTTTCTCCTTTTCAGACTCATACAGAAAAATTAAGGCTTGCTTCATTCTTATTCAGAGCAATCGACAAGATGAAATAATCACAGCATTTCTTTGCACCATTATTATATTAGGTAGCATTTGTTTGGTGGGAAGGACTCTGGTAATTCAGCTGAATACACTCTGGTAATTCAGTTGAATACATGCCTCAACGCCAGGGCCCAGCAGGAGAGCCTAGGGTGGCAGCTGTTGGAGTGACTGCCCTCAAGTCTGACATTTCCAAGTGAGGATTTGATTACAACTAGCAATTTGGAATGATGGGTAAGGAGATGAAGTGCAGAGGCCAGGAAACATTAGGAGATGAAAATAACTAGGCTGTGAGGCGGTCTGTATTGCATTCCCATTTCAGGTGATGAGAAATACACAAATGATCCTGTTGAGAATGGCTCCCTGCCTTGCAGGCATGCAAGCTTCTTTCAGACTTGGTCAACCCAAAGATGCTCCGGCAAAAATGTCAGCCTGTGGATTTCCTCCAAAGTGCCCAGCAGCTCAGAGAGACTCCAACTCAACTACTAGAAATGGAGAACACAAAGGGGGGAAGAAACCCTCAGCCCCTAGATGCTTATTTGTGGGTCACTCAGAAAGTTCTGGATCCCAGTCATTTGTCTCCTTTCACAGTTCAACTTCAGTGATATTGCAGCCTTTACTCAAGGTTCAGCGTACTTTAGTTGCTCATCATTCTCTTTTAAATGATCACTTATGTCTTCATCTAGCTTCCTCTTCATTCTTTGTCTTATGGAATATGACTACATACGTTATTGGTAATTAGTTTTGCTTCAGATTCTCAACTTTCCCTTGCAAAGCTTGTTTATAATATGATCTTAATTAATCCAGAGTGCAAAATAGTAAGAATTAGCCTCTTCCTCTCTGTCCCAGTTACCTCGGGATAAATATGGTGGTAAGTTCTCCATGCTATCTCACTAGAGATGGAAGACTCGAGGAAGAAAGGCAACAAGGAAGCACACCTGTGCATATAGAGAAGAGGATCTTGTATGGATGAGCAAGTTCTCTGACTCTCCCTAAAGGGCCTCAGCAATACTGGTAGATCTACCCCTGAATTCTATTTATTATCTGGATAATTGGGAAACTGATTGTTGGGTAAGCAAGGACCTCTTTAGACCTCTGTTCTCTTATGTTCAAAATTAGATTAGCTCACACCTGCCCTGACTCCTACACATACTAAAAGCATCAAATTAGACAATATGTGAGATTTTTTTTCTACTTTGTCAAATGTGTGATAAATACTTTTGTTAATTTTTTGACACTTTATTTTTTCCAATATCTATAGCATCTACTTTCACAAAAGCCTCTGTCTATGGAAGAATAGAAAAGATAAATTAAAAAAAAGTATCCATTAGTTTAAAAAGGAGAGGGTTCATCATAATAATTCTATAGATGCATACAGTGTATTTTGGACAAGTTCACCCTCTCTATTAAGATAAACATTTTTAGAGCTGTGGGAACCTGTAAAGATAGTCACTCAGCTATTTTGCTTTTCTTGTAATCCAAACATACAGCTTTTCTCTTGCAGTCAGATACCTTAAATTACAACCTAGTGACAGCTGAGGTCAAGGGGAAACAACAATCCCACAGGATGTTTTGACAAATAAACTTCTTGCAATGAACTCAGCTTCATCTGATCGCATAGCATGATTGTAAGCGTTTCTGACTTCTGGTTACAGTTCTTTCAACTGAATGGGAAGTTCCAGGACTGGACCCAGGAACCTGCCTTTTCTAGAAAGCATGATGACTGATAGATACACTAATCCAGGAAACCCAGAACTTATTGGCTAAAATTTGCAGGTTATAAGAAGACTTTTGTTCTTCATTTCTTTCCAGCAGAAACAAGATTTCTCTATCAATAGTCTATGAAAAGCAGATACAAGGGCTTATCTGAAATAAAAGAAGCCCTCTATTTATGTGCTCAATTTGACATGACATTTTTGAAAGTACTTTGAAGTAATGTTTTCTCAGCTTTCTTTAATTGGATGGTGCAGTCACAAGAGGACTTTGGAAAGTGCATTCTAGGCCAGTGTTATTTCTGGTCTCTGCTCAAGAAATAATCTTGAATAATAAGCCATTAAATTGATAACCAGCCAGTCACTCTTAAATCAAGAGGAGGTCTCAATTCCTTTTATGTAATAATATTAAAATTTCGGGTATCCACAGTCTGTACTGCCTGTTGCAATAAAAAGGCAAGGATCTTGCCTGTGGCATTGAAAGAATATGGAATAATATGATTTCAGAAAAAAAAGTATAATATCAGAAGAGAACTAAAAAACTACTAAACAATTCACTTAGTTGTATAACATGGGCATTAATTATGACATAACATCTATAGTTAGGATTGATCTCATGTTTTCTGGAGACTTGGTCCTATCCTCTGGTTGTTCCTGACCTTAATTCACAGTTGTGTCCTATATAATGATGCATTGGGGACAGCTGTGCCTTTAAGAGGGACAGCTGGCTTTAGCCTGTCCCCTCCCCTCCCGCCTTTAACAGGAAGAGAAGCCCCCGCCCCTGGGGGTCAAGCACGTGTCTTGGCCGGGGACCCCAGAGCCCAGTCCTTGGGGGGCTGGGTCTCCGCCCACAAAGGAAGTCCCCTGACATCACTTGATGGACAGTCCTTGTGGCCAACCTGTAGTCCCTCTCCTGTGCCTGCCTTTGGGGGTATATCTGTTGACTCCTCATTTGAATAAATCAGAATGCCCCAGAGGCATTCTCTGAGATCACCACGAGCCCCTGTCTTTCCATGGGCTGGCGGGCATGGGGTCTCGCAACCACACGTGAACCGAGGCTGCATCGGGACCCCACTTCCGCAATTAACCTCTACTGGCCAGGAGGCATGAGAGAGAGAGTATGGATCCCACATGGAAGAGACAGAAAAGCCCAGGAACCCCCCCACACACGCAGATTGGGGGGAGAGGGGGTAGAGCGAGGCCCGGCAATGATGCTTAGAAAAAAAGCAGCCAATCAGGAAATTTGTTTTCTGTTGCCTATTAATCAGTCTAAGACAGGCAACCAAATCAGTCCAAACCAGATCTAACATTAAGGCCATTCTCTGGAGTCTACCCAGGGTCTATGAACATTTGGTTAGCTTGGAAGACTGCAAACTAATACCCACACATACCAGCCAAACTGACATCCTAGTTTTTTTATTTGCTGTGCTATTCATATTTAGAATTGTAACATGACCCCAGGTGAAAAGAGTGTTGCAGAAAGCTTTTGGAAAGGGCAAGCAACTTATCTGTGCCTGGGAAGTTCCTGTGATTTGTACTTTGGAGAAAACAGACCAAAAAAAAGGAAAAGCAAAGAAAAGAATAAAAATAACAACTCACCAACAGCTATATATTTTGCTTTTATAATTTCACATTTCAGACCAAAGTAGAGGGGGCTATGTTTTCTCAGAAATATATCATCCATGGAGGAGAATATTGCTATTAGGATCAGAACTATTTTGACAGATGTATATTGTGTTTGACTCAGTTTTTAAAAAAATATTGGTGCTTATGTAAAATATTTCCCTAGGGAAAACCATATTCTAACATTAAACTTCCCATGGATTAATTTACCTACCAATTATGACTGTCAACATTATTCAATAAAACAACCCCACCCATTCCACTATAAAAACTGATGCCATATTTTGGCAGGTGAATGTTGTCATACTGAATTTGGTGACGAAATCTCAGAAGCAAACAGTGTCTAAATTGTTGAGGTAACTTCTAATCAGAACTGAATATAAACAGGAACCTATCAATCAAGGAAGCAACTCCTTAACTTCTAATGATCTAGGGATGTTAGCTTTAAAATGAAAGAAATATCAAGCATCTTGTTAAATGAAATGAAGTTCCTCTTGTGTGTGTGTGCTTGTGTGCATGTGTGTATGTGGAGAGAGATAGAGAGGGAGAGAGAGAGAGAGAGAGAGAGAGAGAGAGAGAGAGAGAGAGAGAGAGAGACTTACCACTTCTGGGAACATTCTGAGGCGTCAGAGGCACAGGAACTTTATTTTGAAATCTGGATCACATATTTGTAACAGCCAGTGTTCCTTACTTTAGGTTGCTGGCAGAAAGGGCAGCTGAACATGCACATAGCAGAGGTGGATGTCAGAAAACATCTTTAAAGCCAGCAACACACAGCTGTAAGCCAAGTTGCTGCTTCAAAGGGCACGTGTTACAGGCTGGATGCCAAGGCAGGTGGGCAGAATCCTGAGACAGAGAGAGCCTTCAGTTTAGGGAATTGCTGTCACTATGTATATAAGAGAATTTTTTCAAGTTGATTCTAGTGGCTTTTCAGCTGAGGCTTCATTGTCAGGATATGACATGCCAGCAATAATTGTCTTTGTGTGGGTAGGGCAGTACTGGGGCTTGAACTCAGGTCCTTAAACTCTTTCTTGGCTTTTTTGCTCAAGGCTGTCACTCTACCACTTGAACTGGCTTGGTCTACCACTTTTAGCTGGTTAATTTGGAGATTCGAGTTGTACTGACTTTACTGCTCAGGTTGGCTTTGCATGTAGATCCTCACATCGCAGTCTCCTGAATAGATGTAATTACAAATGTGAGCCATCAGCACCCAGGTAAAATTATTACCTAGAGAGCCTCAGAAAGTCCAGCTAGGGTAAAAATAATAATTTGACAAAGGTTTTTAAATTGTCCTCATGTCCCTGCTGTGCCACACACTGCACCTTCCAGCACCATTGCCCTCAAAAGGAAGGAAACAGCAGGACATCAGCTCCGAGGACAGTCCCCTGATGCTGAGCTGTGCTTCAGGGCCCAGAACTCTGCAACAAGAAAACCTGTCCAAACAAACACTCTGCTTTCCCTAGTCATTTAGTTTGAGTTACTTTCATGACAAGACAGTGTCTCTGGGTCTTTGCTTCTAGGTAAAGGCTTTAGTTTATCCATGTTCTTGAAGAAAGTCCCAAGAACTAAAGAATTAGGACTGTTGATGAGCTTTTCCAAAGCACACTGTATTTGTCTTCAGTATTCAAATGCAGTATACAAATGCAGTATACAAATATTTTCTCTGAAAATATCTCACCCAGTCTCCAGTGCTAAGCAGACATTACATTGGAAGCCATTCCTTACGGATATCTTTTCCACAGCTGTTTCTGAAAGATACTTTAGCGTCTCAGTTTTAGTAGTTGCACAAGTCCCTTGCCTCTTTGTTCCAGGCCCTGGCTTGGAGCTGAGATGTTTTCTTCCCCCTAGTGGGGTCAAATCAGGAGCAAGGAGCAATCGAGCCGGGTTGCTCCTCTGCCAGGTAGCTAATCCCTTAGTAATGGGTCAGCATTTTTATCCCCAAAAGGCAGATCAACCTTCAAAAGGAGAGATCACTTTAAGTTTGTGCAAAATCACCTCAGAGATAGAATCTACTCTTGCTTTGGGGGTTATCTCTGTACCTCTCAGTGATTATCGTCCCTAGCTGGCCTTTGCCAGTGCAGAGGCTGTACAGTTATGACTCTTCAAAGTGATACTTGGTTCTTTAAACATGTGGAGTCAGGGCAAAAATTTGCATAATTCTCTCAAAGGGCTTACATCCCAGCTTTGAAAAATTGAGGAGAAAATGCAATTTGGAGGGAAAAGGAAGTCTTATCTTTTGGTGCAGAAGGCGCCACATGGAACTAAGCTTATTCCAGTTAGGATTGGCCATTACATACCCAAACCTGAAAACTAGCCTCGAAGGGTTTATCTCCACTGCAAGTCTATGGTGCTTTAAAGCTCCAGATACAGAAGGATTTTCCATTTCACTGTATTGTAAATTTGGAAACTGAAGTCACGGCCCAGTGGTAGAAGAGCACAGGTGCACTTCTGTAGATTTTAGAATAAGATTTATTGGTTCCTTTCAAACGAGTGTAGATCATACTGGTGTCATTACAGAACTTGAGGAGCGCTTCCCTCCATCAAATCTGAAGTCCTGTCATCATGTCTATTTTGATCAGATGATCTGCCTGTTGCACACAAGGTGACAGCCAATTTGGCATACATTTCTCTTATTCAGCTTCTAAGGTAATACTTAATGATCCAAACATCTTTAATGGTGTGATTGTTACCAAACTGATTGCAATTAAAATGTCCCCTCTGTGTCACAAAGGTGACCATTAAATGACCTGCTACTCTAGAAGCCAAGGACTACATGTTCAGATGGTGGCACATGGTCAAAGCAATGGGTGAAGACTCTCCTGCATGCACTGTGGACAGAGAAGATTCACAGCTTTTAATTCCGAGTCATTCCTAACCTCAAGTTAAACCATTGTGCTCAGAGCCTGTGTCTCATCAGGAGTGTGTTGAGATGTGCAGGTTTGTTCCAGCATGCTACTGTGACTTTATTTGTATACACCTGAATTGTCATCAAGCCCCGAACTTGACTTTTAGAGCCCCTGAGCTCTAATTCCATAAATGAAAGCACAATTTCATCTTTTGAAGTAACATAAGATATGTAAGTATTCTCATGACACATGTAGCTTTTTTCCCTAGGTGATATATTGACTATGAAGATCTAGGTGCTTTGTGAAGGTGGGACTTTCTTGGTGCATGTTTGCTTATCACTGACTATAGGATGTTGCAGCAGTGACTCCCTTCCCAGAGTCTGTGCGTATTTTTGCCCAGTAATATTTTCCAATCATCAGTGTACAAAATGACTCATATTTATTTTCCACCATTATTTTGCCAGTAGTGGGGCTTGTATTCAGAGTTTCGGTGCTGTCCTTTCGCTTTTTCACTCAAGGCTGGTGCTCTACAACTTGAGTCATAGTTCCACTTCTGGCTTTTTGGTAGTTAATAGAGCATAAGCATCTCACAGACTTTCCTGTTCAAGGTGGCTTTGAATTGCAACCCTCAGATCTCAGCGTACTGGGTAGCTAGAATTACAGGCATGAAACCACTGGCACCTAGCTGTTTTTCAACATTTAAGATCTTACCAGATCTTAATTGTATTTTTTCTTATTATGACTTTCATATACCTTCTACCAAATCACATTAAAGGAAACTCTAATTTGCTCTGACATTTGCTAAGTGTCTAAATAAATATAAAAGACTTAAGAATTTTATTTTCAAATGTATAAAATAAATTTGAGGATCTTATATGTAAATTTATATTGATCGAAATGCATACATTTCATATTATTTGTATTCATTATTAGTACCTTATTTGTATTTAACATATTTAAATGTACATATTTAAATTGTATTGACACATTTAAGAAGAAACTTCTAGCATCTTTCAAGATTAAGTGATACTTACCAGGTAACTTCTGAAAAAACGTATGTCTGGCTCTCCACACATAAATGTTTATGGAGTAGTGTGGTACACATGTGTATGATAAGTAAAATTCACATGCTGCATGGCCAAAATGTGGGCTCTGCTAGCTAGAGTTATGTTTTTAGGATTGGTGCCTGAGAATCATGTTCTAATTATGTAATACACAGACAAAGTTATGTTACTGTGCCTAGACACAGGGCAAAAATGTACAATGTTCAGCCAAAATTGCCACCTGAGGACACAGAGAACAAAGAAACAAAAAGTCCTAATCAGATTAGGGCTAATGAACCAGTCTTCAGCCTCTTGTGAACTTGTGAAATGCCAAGTCATCCCTGTGAATAAACAGTGGAACAAAACCTCAGAGAACAAAGAGTTTTAATGATTTGCATTCTTTTGACAGCTGTAATTACAAGACATTTGCCATTGTCTGTTACAACTTGCCCCATGAAGGTCGGTTTTTAAGTTGTGCTTTGTTCTCTTTGGCAAGATAGTTATGATGTGCACAAAAATGGAGAGACTTTTCTCTTGCAGCATGGGAAGGAGAAAGACAGATTTCAACTTTACTAGAACTCAAAATGAATTGATGTCCTGGGTTTTCGTATAATTTAGTACAACCATTACTGGACATTCTTGGTGTGTATTTGTGTGTGTGTGTGTGTGTGTGTGTGTGTGTGTGTGTGTGCCTGTGTGTTTGTGTCTGTGTCTGTGTATATGCCAGTACTGAGGCTTGAACTCAGCCTGAGTGCTGTACCTTAGTTTTTTCCCTCAAGGCTGATGACCTCCACTTGAGCTATCCTCTACTGCCTGCTTTTTGGTAGTTATTTGGAAGGAAAAGACTCATAGACTTTCCTGCCTAGCCTGACTTTGAACATCAGTCTTCAGATGTCAGTTTCCTGAGTAGCTAGAACTACAGGCATGAACCACCAGCCCCCCCATCCCGTTACTGGAGTTAGAACCTACCACATGGTATATGCTAACTGAACAGAATAAAAGCATCCAGACATCTCACAGCTAGTATGTTTCTGTATGTGCCTTTCAGTTCTAAAGATGAAAATTAAAGGTAATACTTCCTCTGAGGGCTATCAAAATAATAAACATTAATGTTAGAAGTGACAGAAAGGAAACAAACTCAAAGTCACTGAAAATCACCATAATCATGACCCAGAAATACCCACTGTGATAACTAGGCACAAGGACTTTACTTCTTGTCTTTTCTACACATTCGTTCTAGAATATTATATCATAATTGTTTGATGATTTTATGAAGACACATGTGTTAGGAGCACATTTTCTCTCCAGTTACTGCTCTTTTCTTTCTTTCTTTTTTTTTTTTTTTGCCAGTCCTGGGCCTTGGACTCAGGGCCTGAGCACTGTCCCTGGCTTCTTTTTACTCAAGGCTAGCCCTCTGCCACTTGAGCCACAGTGCCACTTCTGGCCATTTTCTATATATGTGGTGCTGGCGAATAGAACCCAAGGCTTCATGTACACGAGGCAAACACTCTTGCCACTAGGCCATATTCCCAGCCCAGTTACTGCTCTTCTGTATCACCTTTAGAATGTCTGCATAGTCCATTGTCATGTACACATTAAATTTTAAAAAATGATTCTTGGAGGGGACAGAGTTTCAGGGGTGTTTCCAGCTTCCAGCAATTGCTTCTGGTGGCAAGATGCCTGGGCTGCAGCTCCTTACTTTGCTGCAGCTGTTCTTTACCCTGACTTGCTCTGCATACCTTTAGTTGTTCCAGCCCTTCTGTATTTGCTCCATTCATGTGCAAGTCCCCACAACTGTCCACTGTTTCATGCTTGTCTACTGTGTGTTTTGCAATTTGTGACTTTTCAACTGAATGATATCTGGTAGTGGGGGCAGAGGAGATCTCCCATGAATCATGCTTTTGTCCTGTAACTCCACAATGTATACACAACCCATTCATGAGATATTTGGTAGCCATGTCTGCTACTATGTTGACCTAGTATTACAGTGTTTGTGTACAAGCCACACTTATTTTACATAGTGGTGACACCAAAGCACAAGAATAATGACGCAAAGGAGGCATCAGGAGATATAGAAAGATGAAAGACAGATTAACTCTGGAATTATGTGGCAGCAATTTAAGTCACACAAGGGATATGTGTGTGTATGTATGTAAGTATTTACTATATATGTATGTAATTATGTATATATATGTATAGATAGATGATAAGTAGCTAGATAGGTAGACAGACAGATAGACAGACAGACAGATAGATAGCATCCACGTGCAAGGCACCCACTGGTGGTCCTGAGATATATCTCCAGTGGATGAGGAGAGACTTCTATAAGTGCATTCATTATTTGGAAGGAAAAGTGGGTCATGAGAGCCTAAGCTTAGCTTTCTTGGCAGCACTTTGCCTAGAAATTGCTGTTTCTGCTTAGCTCTAGCCAGACAAGGTCATGTGATAGGAACAAATCAACCCTGAAGTCTCTGTAGCTCAGCAAAACAAAATCTACAAAATGTTCAGATACTGATGACTCAGCAGTGCCAAGACCACCCCTCCCCCCAAATCAGGCCCTGTGCACTATCAGCGTGTGGCTCCTAAGGTTGTGGCTGCTGCTCAAGAAGAAGCGATAGTGTCACAGCAATTCTTAATGGTCTCAGCCCACAAGTGCTCCGTATCTTTTCTCCTAACTCTTGGGCTGGTATCATGGATTACTGAGGCATTAGGAGGGCATGGATATTGGATGAGTGTCATCACTGTCATCCTCTGTCACATCAAACCACAGAAACAAAATTTTCTGATTCGTGAACTAGAGCAGGGTGTCATTAGGATCAGAGAATCCTGAGTGGCTATTGGATCCATTAAGCTGTGAGAGGCAGAACAATTGAAAGAGCAGGAATAGTCAGAGTGGGAATGACCTAAGCGAATGGCTATGCAACAGTGCCAAACACCTAGAGTAAAACAGATATGGCCCATGAAGCCACAGTCTTCTGTTCTAGATGGAAACTTTGTATGTATGGTTTCCAATCTGCTTACTCTTTAAAATCATTCAAGAAATTAAAATAAAATTAGTGGGATATATGGGCATTTTCAGGTAAAGGAAAGAAGTACAATAGGAAGTAAGCATGTAGGTAAAGAAACAGACTTTGTTTGGGCTGCACTTAAGGAGTCATTACTTAAAAATTCCCAAGATAGGTTTATGTTGAAGCATGTGAGTTTTGTCTACCAATGACATTGATTTTGAGGCATATTCTTCAGCTACTTATGCTCTTTCAAGTTCTTTATGTTGAGACTCCTCAGACTTCAAGGTAGAATTCTCTTTGTTTCTACAGGTTTTCTTCAACACCTGATCAACTTCTAGCACTTTAAATACCACACACGTGTCACATTGAGGCCACTGTATTCTTCAGCAAAATCTCTTCTCTGGTCTGATAGAACGAGCCACTTGGATGTTTCATAAATATCTCAGACTCTATATATGAAAAGTGTAACAATAAATTTTCCCTTTCATTATCTTAGGCTTCACATCTTATTCCTTGCTATGATCAAGGGCACCATGACCTATCTGTTACTTAGCCCCAGATTCTTGGCCTTTCTCTTCCTGTCATTTTCAAACCACTTGCTACTAGACTTGAACAATAAGCAAGTGTATATCACTCATTAGATTCCTGCAAACCACTGGCACACAGTAAATATTTCCTTACTATTTGATAAGTGAATGAGCGACTGACTGATGCATAATGGTCACCTGGAACAAATAACAATGATGCTCCATAATTAATTTATTCATCCTATGAGGAATGCTTCCAATAATATAAAACTATCCTGAATGACAATTCTTCAAAGCAAGTAGGAAAGGAGAAAGACTCACAGTACACAGAGTTTTGTGTAGCTTTGTTTTGATTGAGTTGTATACAAGACATGTACCAAACGTTGAGATGGGGGGTCTCCTGAACTTTAATGCCTAGGCTGTCCTTCAACCTTAATCCCCTGATATCTGCTTCCCACATAGCTAGGATTGCATCTTGAGCCACTGTACTTGGCTTACACCATGTTATTGCTAAGAAAATTGAGGCTTACAGGAGATAAGCTACTTGACCTAGAATCAATAGCCAGAACGTGATGGGGCTGATATTTATGTCTAGGCCCACTTGGCTCCTATATAAGGCTATATAATAGAGTGAACTCCAACAAGAACACCATTGAAGAGGTGTCACCATGTCATAAAATACTACAGGACATGATCTTTAAGTTTCTTCAAATGAGAATTTTCATAATTGGATGGTGCAAATAGTTCTTTTCTCCATTTCCTTATAAATCACTTTATTAAGCATCTCTACCACTTTAAGAATTAATTTCCTCATTTTCATGGAAAATCTGAAACTCTTCTAAACCAAAGACCTCCCATTTTTTACATGTGTCTGCACAATATAAAGCAAGATCCCTCTCTCCTTTACACCTGGGCCATGTTCATAGCTTAGTGATAATTCCCAAAGCCATAGCAGCTAACTCTGTGCAGGATGTCCCCAGAGCTGACTCACCACAAAGAATACCTAGCAACTGGCGTATTGTTCTCCAATCTCAGACTTACTGAGAGCTATTTTAAGTGCTCCTTAAATAATAAAAGACCTTCTTGTAATTAGCATATCTTTAAAAAGAGAACTATCAATGCTAAAATTCTCTTTCTATCTGTATATAGGCCTTTTTGATTCCTTAATTCTATTCCTATAGCCATAGTCTACAACAATTATATGGAATTTCTCCATTTCATCATCTTCTGGGGGGTGGTGAGAATACTGGGGCTTCAACTCAGAGCCTTACTCTCTCCCTTGCTTTGCTTTTGGTTTTGTTTTTTCTTTATTTCTCAAAGCTGTCACTCTATCATTTGAGCCACACATCTACTTCTGGCTTTTTAGTGGTTAATTGCATGTGAGGATCTCATGGACTTTTTTGGCTGGTCTGGCTTTGAACTACCATCCTTAAATCTCAGCCTTGTGAGTAGCAAGATTACAGGTGTAAGCTGCCTCCAAACAACTTCATCATCATTAAAACATAATATAGTAAAGGTATTCTGCTCAACAAACTTAGGCATCAGGAAAAGGGCACTGTTATATTCATATGAAATAGGGAGAAGTGAAGCCAGGGAGTGGTGCCAATTCTTGAACAATTTAAAGTGGCAATATTAAGCCTATGTGTGAAGATGGGGACTTGAGGATAAGGGAGACACAAAGAGAAATCTTGATTCCTCTTCCCACTCATTGAAAATAATCTTAGAGCTCTTAAGCACAGACATTATTTTTCTTCCAGCAACGCTGTATTCTCAGATAATCACTTCAAACGGCACAAAAGTATTCTGAAGTATTTCCAGAATTATCTGCATGCACATAATAATAGTAGGTACTTATTCTATGCCTGCCAAGTTTTGTTCTAGATAGACCAAAGATCTGAGCCCAGTTCCATATTAAATAGAATTGTTTCTTCATGACAGGCATTTAAATTTCTTTTCTAAAGCTGGGGACTGAACCAGGGCCTTGTGCATACTAGACAAACACTCTAATCACTAAACTACATCCTCTACCCTTGTTTTATTTATTTATTTTTTAAAGACTGGATTTTTCTGTGTAGCCCAGGCTAGCCTTGAACTTACAATCTTGCCCCAGTCTCCTGAATGCTGGAATTATAGGTATGTACCATTATACCCAGTAAGGCTATTTTAAGAAGTCTCCTGATTAGAGTAATTCATTCATTTGCAGCTGAGAGCAGTGCAAAAGTGAGAGTCACATATCATATTAAGAAGCACCATCACTTGGGGGCTGGGAATATGGTCTTGTGGTAAAGTGCTCGCCTCGTATACATGAAGCCCTGGGTTCGATTCCTCAGCATCCCATAGATAGAAAAAGCTGGAAGTGGCGCTGTGGCTCAGGTGGTAGAGTGCTAACCTTGAGAAGAAAGAAGCCAGGGACAGTGCTCAGGCCCTGAGTTCAAGCCCAAGGACTGGAAAAACAACAACAACAACAACAACAACAACAAAGAAGCACCATGTCATCTGCCAAGAAGCGTAGAGCCACCAGCATCACAGCCCCGTCCTACTAAACCCACAACTTCACCAAGAATGCCACAGATGAGGCTCTGGAGAAGGGAAGTATGCATGCAATCTTCCTTTTTAGTGTGTATGTGGGATCTCACGCCATGTCTTAGAAGGTGGTTAACATTGTAGAGGGGGAATATTCAGATGGATGGACTTTATGAGCAGGAGAGGTTGAACTTCCCTTCTATTTTTCTTATTTTTAGCCTCCAGTTTCTTTTCATTCATTAATTAGTTATGCTTTGTGCTGGTACTGGGGCTGGAACTCGGACTCTCACACAGCTTTTTTCTTGCTCAAGGCTAGTGTTCTACTGTGTGAGCCACATCCCCACTACCAGCAGCTTGCTGCTTAATTGGAAATAAAAGTCTCCCAAATGTGTCTGCTATGGCTGGCTTCACACTGTGATTCTCAGACCTGATTCTCTGAGTATCTAGAATTACAGATGTGAGTTGGACTCCAGTTGGCCTCTCCTGAGTATGCAGAATTAGAGGTGCCCAGGTGGCCTCCAGTTTTCAAAATGAGGATCTGAGCTTTGACTTGCTCACAAGTACTTGTGCTTTTGTGTCAACCAAATGGACATGATGCCCAGCAAAGGAAGGCTTATCCCAAGTCATAGCTTCAGTGGTTCCCATGGAGGACCAAGTATGGCACAGGGACTTGAGTAAAGACCTCACCTAGTAGGTGTGTAAAGTTGAAGGACAAGAGGAGGACATCACATTCTGCCTAGACCTGCACGTTTTGAACTTGGAGGTGCCTGTGCCTTCCTCTGGGGATCTTGGGGAAATATAGATTGTGGGTCAGCAGAGATAAGGTCAGCAGGGCCTGAGGCTGCATTTCTTTCTTCTCTGTCTTTGGCAGTCCTGAAGTTGGAACTTTTGAGGCCTCACATTTGCAAGGCAGGTGCCTTACCACTGAGGCCACACCCCTAGTCCTGAGATTCTGCTTGCCTACCAGGCTCCCCAGGGATACTAACTTGGCTATTCTATAGCAGCAAAGAGAGAAAGAGAGATTATGCCATCTGGGCAGCAGCAGGACTTCTGCCTACACACCTAGGTTCCCCATATTTTCCTTATACTTCACTGAATATTCCTGAGTGGCCCAAGTGTGAGAGTAATTGCCTCTGAAGCTTTTAATTCCTCTACTACTTGGTTTGGCATCAAGGCAGACAGGATTTTTATATGTCCTCAGAGAAACCTGTCCTGGGACTGTGTGTGTGTGTGTGTGTGTGTGTGTGTGTGTGTGTGTGTGTGTGTGTGTGTGTGGTGTGTGTGTGTGTGTGTGTATAATCTATATCTATCTATCTATATAGATATTATTTAATTCTAATGCTGCCCCTTACTGGTGTGAGTAGTAAAGAATATGGTCTAGAAATTACAGTACCAGAGTTGAGTTAGAAATTCCTTGGTTTCAGTACCTAGAAAGGTCAGTATTCTGGAGTAAGCAGCACCAGCAGTCTGGCCACAGACAAGATGGCCTTGGGATTTGCATTCACAGAGAGCACAAGCTGTAGTGAAAGGAATCACTGGAGAATCTTTGCCTTCTGGGCATATCAGCAAGGCCAAGGTAAAGGCAATGATGATTTTAGCTGTCCAAACAATTTCCATAAGAAATGGAATGAAATAAGGAAACCCAGATTTAGTTTGAAGGTAATGGAACTGCCTTCCTGAGAAAGAAAAGGTAATTATAGAAAGGCTTTTTGAAAGAAAGTGGTGGAAACATTTGCTAATCTTTGTCAAGGCCTTTGCAAGGACAAGTTGTAGGAGCGGAAGTTGGCCTGAGCAACTTTTTTTTTCCAAGGCAGCTCCACAACTGAGTAACACTGACAATGAGTGGAATCCAGCAATGCTTGGGCTGAGATAAACAGGGCTCATGTCCCAACTACTCACCACGCCTTCGCACCTGGCTGCCATCCCTATGTGCACCAGTCCTGACATCCCGCTCATTACCCAGCCACACAGAGTTCTCCCCAGCCAATCGCCTCATCTACCCACAGTTAGTAATGCAATGCCCAGATTTTTAAGGCCCCCAAAGACAACCATCAGAGTCCAGAGTCAAAGCCAAACCACAAGGGTCGTTTATTATGAGTTCGAACCCGGTCCCCAGCGCTCAGTGACGCTGAGAGGCCCCGAGCACAATTCCAGCACAGCTTTTATAGACTAGTACAGGGAAGATGAGGGAAGATGAGGAAGACCCCCAGTTACAAGTACACGATTGGTTGACATTTGCCCTAGTTTACTGGTCGCCTCAGGATTGGCCTGGGTCTTCCCACCGAAGCATGGGTCAGATGGCCTTAACCCTGAGGGAGGGGCTCCAGGAGTGGTGACATAGCCACATTCCTGGAGCCAGCTGGTTCCTACCTCCTGGTCCGGGCCTGGGTCTGAGAGCTGACAGTTATGTCCAACCTTGAGTGGGCTCCGGGCGAGGAGATTGGGGGGGTGTTGGGGGGGGGGGCGTGTGGTTACAGAGTAGCTATAGGAAGACTGCTGGTATTTTTCCACTTCCCCATGGGTTAGCAAGCAAAGGTACAGAAGCAAAATAGCTGTTAGGGGCATAATGGTCACAATTTTATTCTCTACGCTCTTCAGTAGGACAGATTTTACCGAGGAACAACCTTGATTTTATCTTCCCTTCCAAAACCTTTTTGGGGTGAATTTGATGAAAGGACATTACATAAAGGCTGTAAATATCACTCCTTTGTACAGTCATACAATGAAACTCCCTTGTACAATATACCGGCTGGCTGCTCCTGGCTCACACCTGTAATCCTAGCTCCCCAGGATGCTGAGAGATCTGAGGATCAGAGTTCAAAGCCAGCCAGGGAAGGAAAATCTGCTAATCTCCAATTAACCACCAGAAAACTGGAAGTGGCACTGTGGTTCAAAGTGATAGAGCACTAGCCTTGAATGAAAAGCTCAAGGGATAGCACCCAGGCCCTGATTTCAAGCTTATCACTGACAAATAAAAGAAGATAACATATAAAGAAAACAAACAGGAAACAAAACACTTCCTTTAAAAAAAAACTGGCTCAAAAATCAAAACTAAAGGAAGCGCATTGCTATGTTTTGTATGTTCTGTGGTTTGTATGTGCTGTGGTTTGGAAGTGCTGTGTCTCCCAAAGGTTCATGTGTTGGAAGTTTGGCCCCCATGTGGTAATGATAACAGATGGTAGGACTTGAAGAGGCAAAGCCTAGTGGAAGCTCATTGCTGGCCTCTCCCCTCTCTCTGGCTTGTCCTGCCATGTGATTTCTCCCTTGGTTTCTACTGTGATGCTGTGGGCTCTACACCAGAGCTGATTAAATGTCAATGCTGCATGTCCTTGAAGCTTCCAGAACTTAAGCTAAATAAACTTCCTCTCCTTATGAGGTATCTGGCTTCAGTATTTTGTTATAGTAATAGACAGCAAACACTGAAACATTTTACTTTCTTCTGTAGTGTGCACCACTTTCACCCCTGTCCATTCTATATTATGATTGAATCTCTACCTTTACATTATTTTGTTACATATGAACAGATATTCTTATATTTATTTTCACTGTGCTTAAAGTGGGGTTTACTGTTCTATATCCTTGTTCTCATCTCCCACCACCCAATATACTGCAAGACTTTCTCTCTATAGTCCTTGTTCTTTTTGATAGCTACAGAATATTCCAAAATGTAACCATATTAGGTTTTAGTCAACAAAGTTCCTAGTTGCTGAACTGAGTAGTTTCCAGTTTCTTCTATTACAAACAATAGATAGCCTTTTCAAATGCTGTTTTGTATAAACAGATGTAACTAGAGGCAAGATTCTGAGATATGTTGCTATTGGCCTTAAGGGTAAATATCATGTTGATACAATGCTGAGATGCTGATGGATTCGGTCAGTTTCCCATCCCCCTTCTTCAGAGGTTGTAGTATTTCATTCTCCCTGCAGCAGTGTATGAGAATGACTATTCATGTCTTCAGAAATTAGCCAAAATAGTATGTGTCATATGAAGAATTTTTTCAGTCCAGTAAATGACAAGTGTTTTCTTACTGTACTTCTACTATTTGATTTTTTTTGGTTATGAATACAACTCTGACTAGCCATTTCTGAACTTCATTTCCATATTTTGTATCATTTGTGGCTTCCTTAATCTGAATACTGAGAGCCATTATGTATAATGGAGATTGAGTTTTATTTATAATTTGCACTATTTTCATCAAGTCAAAGAATATTAAGATGCAAGATACTAGAGGGAGTGTTTGTTAGAGTCTTAATTATTAGAATCTTAATGATTTGTTTCTTAGTTCACTCTAGATAATGTTGTGGTCATTTTTCATGAAATATTTTATTGTTGCTCACAAAACAATTATGAAGTTTCTATTACCTATAGACTAGCCAAGTGAGTTCGAAGCAAGTTAATGACATGATCAAAGGCAGATAATGAATTAGCATTAAAATTAGAATAGCACCCAGCTTGAGGCTTTTTACTATGTTACCCAATTCCAGAAACACTACAGAGAAACAAACCTACCACTACTGCTTCTACTCACTCCAAAGTCATGTTATTTCTCTTAATTTAAAAAATAATTATCTTCAAGTAGTTGTGCAAAGAGTTTCTATTCAGCAAACCAATTTGTGAATAAAATGCATCTTGATCAATGAATGTCACTGATCAATGTCACCCACCCATCCCCTTAAGTTACCTGCTTCCATTTTCACATATGTACATTGAATATTATGACTGTCTATGACCTGTCTCCTCTTCACTTCTGTGGTTACCATATCATTTGTTAGTGCCTTGTTTCCTTTTTGCCCTTTCCTTTAGTGTGGAAGATTGTCCCCAGAGCCTCTCTAGCAGGTGAGCCAAGCCTCCAGCAAATTCGTTAAATTATTTGACCTTGTTCCCTCCACTGAGTACTATCTCAGGCCAGGAATGTGTTCAGTATTTACTGTGAAGAAATTCAAAATCTAGTGTGAGGACAGGACAATGAGCAGCTTTGGGCAGGTACCATGATGAAAATCATGAGAAGAGAGGAGCCCCTGGAGAGACACCTCAATTAGATGTGGATTGTAGGATGAGCAAGCAGGTAGGGCTACACAGAGGCAGGTCAGACTTCATGAAAGAGACAAGGCTTCCCTCAAGCTGAGATGGGATACCTCCACAGAAGGAGCAAACCCAAACCGACGTGGCCCAGAGCCAAGACAATCTTTTCTAGAGCTAGCTACAAGCTGTTTTGTTCAACATGCAGCTCAAATTTTACTCTTAAGTGGAGCTGGCAGAGTTAAGTAGGGGTTGACTCAAGGAAGGCCTTGTCTGCTGGTGGAAGGTGTCTGAATTTTCTTCAAAGGCAAGGACAGGCCATTCAAGGAATGTAAGTGCCTTAAGCAAAAGGAATCCAGTATGTTTTGGAAAGATCACTCCAGCAGGATTAGGGAGGAAGAATCAAGCTGCTGTTGCTATGACAAAATTCTGACCAAACAGAACAGGCCTCAATGAGGAGAGATGAGAGAAGAGAGAGAGAGAGAGAAAAGGGAGAGAGAGAGAGAGAGAGAGAGAGAGAGAGAGAGAGAGAGAGAGAGAGAGAGAGAGAATGAGAGAGAACACAGTTCAACACCTGCCTGCCCCTTGGTCAGAAAGAGATTTTTTCTTCCTCTCATCCGTCTTTGTTGAGAATAAAGTAAGGAAAGGGTAATGCAGCCATAGGTTTCAGGTTTGGATGTAAGGGATCCAGTGGTGCTTCCTGAGATGAGATGTGAACACTGCAGATCCAGGCACTCTTCTATCTCCCCTTGGATGGGACTGAAACCATGCACTCCAGCTCTGTTTGTCAGCTAGCTGGTACTCCCCAGATGTCCCCCTTGTCCATTCAGTGAGAACACTTTTGTTCCTCAACCTGGGTACATGTTGCCTTTATTTAATTCTTTGATTACACTATTATTCTCTAATCAATAATCTCTTACATAAATTTGCAGAAATAAAGTTATTGGCCATTTGACTCTAACAAAAATTGCCTTCAGTGATTCCAGGAAAGCTATTTTTTTCCTCAAAGAGCAAGAAAACATGAATATACACAGAAACCTTTGCTTTTTAATCTTTTTTCCCCTTTCCTTTCCTTTCTTTTTTCTTACCTTTCCTCTTCATTGCACTATTTTGCCTGAGTGATTTTGTTCCCTAATTTCCTCCCTCCTTCCTTTTTCTCCCTTCTCTTCGTCCACTTTCTTTTCTTTCTTTGTTCTTCTAATGAATCTGGGAGAACATTTTATTCCAATTTGACTTATTCCAAAGTAGATTCAAACACAAACACTGTGAACTATCAGATCTGGAGTCAGATAGAAATCTGATATTGGGCTTAGCAGTTCCATGCAAGGCTCCATCAAATACCACTTCTTACCACCTCCGGCTCTTCACATGACCCAGGCTTTAACTTCTGCAGGATGGATTACATTCTCTCCCCAACTGGTATGCAGTATCACCTCATGGAAAGATATTTAAAAATAATCGTAAGCTCATTAGATGGAGCAGCACTCTGGTGAGAGGGGGGACATTGGGTGATGGGAGAATGGGCAGGGGAGAGAGGGCAGCTGTTTCTACTTTCAAGAGAGGGCTGCAAACCCACCAGGCTGAGCTGCTGTCTGGCAAAGGTAAAGGAAGCACATGAATATAGACTTCCATATTTAACTAGGGAGGAATGCTTTGGCTGAAGCAAGAAAGCAATTGTAAGTAACCTTGCAAGGGACTTTCAGTCATGTTGTAATCAACATGGTATACAAGGCTAATGAAAAGAGTGATGGATGAAGAAACCAACCATGAACTCAAATTATGAATTTTTTATTGACTAATTTTAAGAATTCAAAATGCATTCCCATCATGGCAGATGGGAACTGCAGGTATGTTCTGATAGCAAATCTGGCTGCTTTTCAACTTTCGGGCTTGCTAACAAAGGATATTGAAAATTATGGAAGAGGTGAGATTGATCAGGATGCATTGTACTCATTAACTCACATTTTCAACTGAAACCCTTTTGTGCACTACTTAAAGATAAATAACAATAATGAAAGGATTTTCAAAGCCTTCTCCTTTATCAGGCTTCCATATCTTGACCTATTAATTCAGAAGAATTTTATAAAAAGTCACTGCATTAACCTTTGTAGAAAGTTTCCCTGTAAATGTTATTACCAATAATTATTATTATTACTGAAAAAATAACCTCAGAGTTAGAAATTTAATTTAAAAAATAGTAAAAGCAAACTTAATTTGTGTTTAAAACGTTTTTCAGTAATATGCTGATGCCTCCCTAAAATATCTTATATAGCAGTGAACATTTTTAACCTTAGTGGAGCCTGTTATTATAACATCTTCTTACACAGATAATTTTTGGTTTGACTTGTGAAATAAGCATAAAATATCAGATATTACAATCAGAACTTGCACTATGAAAATAGATCACAGTTTCTTAAAAATATCACAACAGTGGGATAAAGGATCTCTGCTGTGATAGAATTACATCAAGGATATTTAAAACTTGTGCTTCTTTATTAAGACTCTTACAGCACACACTTAATTGCTAAGAACAATATTGTATATTTTTAGCTTCTATAAGTCAGGAGCAAAGATCACAAGACATATGCAATTATATGCAAATCAAGGTCACTGGCAATCAAGACCTTTTCCTATTTATCATGGCAGATGGGAGCTGTAGGTTTGTTCTGGCAGCAAATCTGGACACTTTTCAAATTTGAGGTTTGCTAACAAAGGATATTGAAACAAATATAAACCAAACATTTCCAGGAAAATGAAGTATAACTTAGACCTTTCCTCCGGACCTGTGCACACTATCTGAATATAACAGTATTTAGGTTTTTAGGAGTCAGCCTTAAAACATTCCCTCTCAATAATGGTAACTAGGTTTCAGTCATAAATAACCAGGATTTAATTTCTTTTTATGTCCTTATATAGAATTTTTTTCTCCCTATAAGCCATAATAACCTACTTAATGTTTAACTCACTAGAGAGATTAGTGTCTAGCTTGCTAATTAAAATACAGATCCTCAACCAGGGCACTGGCGGCTCATCCCTGTAATCCTAGCTCCTCAAGAGGCTGAGATATGAGGACTGCATTTTGTTGTTGTTGTTGTTGTTTGGCCAGTCCTGGGGCTTGGACTCAGGGCCTGAGCACTGTCCCTGGCTTCTTTTTGTTCAAGGCTAGCACTCTGCCACTTGAGCCACAGCGCCACTTCTGGCCATTTTTTCTATACAAGTGGTGCTGGGGAATTGAACCCAGGGCCTCATGTATACGAGGCAAGCACTTGCCTCTAGGTCATATCCCCAGCCCCTGAGGACTGCATTTTGAAGCCAACCAGGACAGGAAAGTCCATGAGATTCTTACCTCCAATTAATCACGGAAAAAGCTGGGAATGGCACTGTGGCTCAAAGTGGTAGAACACCAGCCTTGAGCAAAAGAACTCAGAGACAGTGCCCAGGCCCTGAGTTCAAGCCCCAGGACAGACAAAAACAACAAACAAACAAAAACAGACCCTGAAGCACATATAGAAAGTTGCCATTGGTCATTTAGCCAGCCTCTTGGTGTACAAAATTGTCACCTACAAACCCATTGGGTGTGCTGTTAGGCTTCCTCTAGTGAGCACCACAGGATGAGCTCTGCTTTAAAGAGACTAAAGTAAGCAAAACTTCTGTCCCGAGTCCCCATCCCGTACTTGCTAGTGTTCGGGATGATACTATAGATGTCTTTATGGCCAGTTTGAGTCTTACCCAGTCCTCCAGCATGGGTGGTGCCACTCTTGTGTGACTGTCTTTCATCTTGGATACCTTTTCCACTTTGTGTTAACTTATTTTATACTTGATCTCAATAAAATGCTAACTGTGGGAAGAAAAAATTAACCTTCTAATTCATATTGCCATCTTCTAACCAGCAACTCTCATTTGATAAGAGGATGGTAACTATTTTTACATCAGGGAAAAAGGGATTCCAGTTTGCTGCCTCTGTTGCTAAAAATATACATAATCTCACCATCTTAAAGAAAGACATAACAGCATATAAAGAAAACTTAGAAAAAAAAAGAATATGGGAGAATGCAAAACAGTTGGTGATAGGATGGGGTTCATTTTCTTCTCACCTTTGTATTACTGTTTTTTAAAATATTGTTTGTTTGTTTTTTTTGCAATATCAAGGCAAGAATATTGTTTGTATTTTTATACTCTTGATAGATAAACAAATGCTCACACATGGAGAATCTTTTGTTATGTAAGAAGTAATAACGATATAATTTTCTGTCTGCAGTAAGAGTGTCTGAGCAGCTCCCTCTGCCATTTCTAGAACCCTCATGGTAGGTATTCAAATAATATTCAATGACAGACTTCTTAAAACCAATTGTACAATTTTGAGGTACTTTTAATAATGCAATCTCATGATTAAAATGTAACTGCCCCCTTCTTAACAAATGGGTGGCAACAAAGATGTGAGATACCATGAGGGTTCTAGAAATGGCATACCAACTCTAGACTTTCACCATCTTCACCCCAACCCCTCTAATCTCCATCTCAACCTCATATGGCTGCTCAACTTCTCCTACATAAAAATAAAAGCCTTTCCTCTCCTGTTAGTCTTCCATTCAGCCTTATTTGGCCAAGTAGTTCTGTGTCACTCAGCAGAAGTCTTGCTTGGCCATTTCTGAAAACCTTGAGACCATCATGCTGTAGATTTCAGATTTTTCCCGATTTTGAAACATTTGTATATGCACAATGAGGTATTTGGGAGATGGGACGCAAGGCAAAACATGCAATTCATTTGTTTCATACCTACCTTATACCTATACCCTAAAGGAATGTGATGCAATATTTTCAATACAACTGTGCTTTGTTTGCCACCACTCACATGCGGTCGGTGTGAAATGGTTTTACAGCATCCTATCAGTGCTCAGAAAAATTCATATTTGGGAGTACTTTGGATTATGAGCTCTCATATTTTAATTCTATAATTATATTTGTGAATTACCATGAAGATTTATCATTTGCGTAGATGTTCTTATTACTATATAGGAATAAACTCAGATTAGCCAAAAATAATGAATACAATTAATATCTTAGTATTTTTTAAAAACCCAATCAATGTTGCTGATGGCTGCCTTATGCAGTATTAATTTTAGATATTTTCTAGTACTGGACAGACATATACTCAACAAAAACTAAATTGTAATAACCTAGTGTAGGGTATATACTGTGTATTTATCAAATGAGTGAGTCAGAGAATACTGAAACTAGCCAGGGAGCAAGGTTATGGTTCTGACTTTGCTACATTTTAACTAGAATGATATTGGCCAAGACAGTTAATATTTTTAGTCCCCAGTTTTTTTTTGTTCTTTTTTTAGTCTATCAAAGGAGCCTGTGTAGGGATGGTTAATTTCGGCTTGTCTTCATCTAGTCATATCTCATTCTATCATCACGCTTCTATTTCCATTATCAAGTCTTCCCTTAAGCAACCTTGTTCATGGTAATTTAAGAAATTCTTCTTAAGAACTCTCTCATTCAGCATTCACAGGGGGAATTTTCTAAGACTCTTTGATCCACATTATTCTCTTTCCCTTAGTTTCAACTTTGATCTGGAGATCAACTTCTTGGAATCTGGAGCAGATGCATGTCTGAAACAAATTTGCAGAACTGGCATGCATAGACTGGCTGCAGAGAACCTGCCTGCCTGGTTGTGCCACCAAGGCAGAGTGGGCATTCAGAGGTAGAGGGTAAGTTAATAAAGCAAATGTAACAGTAAATCTGAAGAAAAGACCAGGCTGAACTCTGGGATACAGGCCAAAGATGAGACTTAAAGCTGAATAGAGGCTCTGAGAGTTCTCAGAGGTCAATGTCCAGTGGGAACAAAGGTACATGTGCAGTCGCAGATGAGAAGCATCGTGGTAGAGAAGGTTCTTCAAGGTCTGGTGATCTCAGTTTCCCTTGCACACACTTGGAAGAACAGCATAAGCAAGTCAGGTTCACATTCAAGTTGGCCTGAGGAACCGAGAAAGAAGAAAGGTCAGAGATGAAGATCAGGCCAAGTGTCTAGGAATCCAGGATGCCAGGGATTCTGGCACAAGCAAAGAGGTGAGGCCAGTAGCCATGCCAAGCCATTGCTGGGGGGTGGGGGCGGTACTCACATCTTCAAGTGGATACCTAGGGTATAAAGTAGGATTCTGTTGGTTCTGGGGAAGGTAATACCGTCTCCATTTTAACAATTTAACAAAGGCCTACAGAACATAATGTCTCCCAGATTTCTCCCATGTCTCTTCACTGGCTACTGTTAGTGCCAAAGGGCGTGTGACATATGATGTGCCAGAGCATGCTTAGTGCAGTCCTGATGACCACAAGGGTTTCTTGGGTCAAGTTCTGGGTCAGCATTCCTTTACACTTGACAATGAAACTTCAGTAACTCAGCATCTGAATGTGGGGATAACACACTAACTGATCCCAATCAAGTTCCCTGACCACCAGGAAGACCCTAGCAAAAGCATCCTTCTTTTGGTGACTGGTCCCTGCTCTTCTGTAGAGAGTTCCAGAAGGAAGAAACTGAGACTGTGAGGGGATGGAGAATTTGGCAGGGATCCTAACATTCTTACTTAAGGAAGTTCTTAACAAGTACCCATTTGCCTTCAGGGAGGAAAGCAGCATTCATTTTAGTCTTTCAGATGAAGTTCTCCTACCTAAATCCTGTTGTCGGCAGGCTGTGTCCCGTGTCTCCTCAGCACCCGCACAGTCCCCATGGACTTAGCTGCAAATGTTCTTTCCTAAATAATCCATCGATAATTAAAAGGAATCCAGATACCTACCACATTTGACTGCCTAAGTGAGTAATTATAACATTTCTTTGGCTATTTAAACATTTCTCTGAGTCAGGTAAAGGACGTCCTAATGGTTAATCAACACCAAGTAATTTTGGGGTACTTAATATTCTAAGCACTTAATCATACTTACAACTGACTATTAGTGGAGCTTATAAACCATTTTACAGCACTGCAAGTGAATTTCTCTGCAGGCTTAGAGAGTATTAAGCCATTTAGATTTTACCAAACATTATTCATGCTTTAATTCCTGGGAAAAGAGATTCAGAAAATGAGGTTAATTCTCCGCAATTCTTTCCCAAGTTCAACAATTATGTATTTCATCTGGGATGCAGCAGCTCAGATAAAACATTCTTTGGGCTATTCCCAAACTTGGTAAACACTACTTCCCACTTCACTATTACTACAAAAGAAAACAAGAAAATGAGAATGGAAACCAAGGACATTAATAGCTTCCCTTCTCCTTTCATTATAGTATTTATAGTAAAAAGGTCACAATTTTTTTTTAAAGAAAAAGGAACTGACCTATAGGAAAATGAGTTTAAAGTTAGATTATTTCAATTTAGGAAGTTTCTTTTTTAGAATATTAATATGTCTGATATTTAAAAAAATATATAAAAGATTTCTGCAGCCCCAGGATTTCCTAATCCTAAGTCTTTTTTCTTTCTTTCCAATCAAGTCTCACTGTGTAGCCTAAACTGGCCTTGAATTCAGTCCTCCCTCCTTCAAGTACTGGGAATATACAGTTACGTACCACCATGACTAGTCAAAATATTATTTTGTAAACTAGATTCCTAGGAAACTCTTGAGAAGTCACTCACTCTCTCAGAAAACCTTTTTTGTTTTGTATTTTCTAAAGATAAAAATAATTTGTCAGATAAAATTTGTAAAATCATCAGGTGGTCAGTGTCAAAAAGTTCCAGACATAGGAATTCTGTGTCTCTTGAATTCAAGAGGCTTTTTCTCCTGTTATTATTCTTTATATGGTATAACTCTTCACACAGTACGTGCCTGGTGTGTGGTTTTATTAAGTAATCTAGAGGTGACTGATAGTATACAGAAGGGTGGGTTAGGTTTGTTGTGCAAACATTACTAAGTTTATATGAAGGACTTGAGTAGATATCAGGATGTGGGTGCCCAGAGGACCAAGGAACCAATTCCCTGGACAGGGCTGTGGGGGTGACTGTAGTTTGCTACTGGATAGTTGTACCCAACCTGAAAGTGCTGTTTAGAAGCTATTCGATAACAAACAAGAAAAGCTCAATAACAGATGGTGAATGTCCACTCAGTGTCCTGAGCATTGTGTGTAATTATCTTGTTCTCAGGACCCTCTTTCCATAATGGCTGCACAAAAAGAGGAAGGAAGGACTGGGAATATGGCCTGGTGGCAAGAGTGCTTGGCTCGTATACATGAAGCCGTGGGTTCAATTCCCCGGCACCACATATACAGAAAACGGCCAGAAGTGGCGCTGTGGCTCAAGTGGCAGAGTGCTAGCCTTGAGCAAAAAGAAGCCAGGGACAGTGCTCAGGTCCTGAGTCCAAGCCCCAGGACTGGAAAACAACAACAACAACAACAACAACAACAACCACACACACACACACACACACACACACACACACACACACACACACACACAGGAAGGAACAAGGGTTGCCCTGTCTTGGATCCTAGTTAGGAGACTTCCCAGCTATGTACGTGTGCCTCATCCTCCAGAGACCTGCCTTCGTATCTGTCATCGGTGAGTTGTGATGACTGATAAGGTTAAAGTTTGCCATAGTAGAGCATACAGTTCAATGCTCTGATGGTCACATGGAAGAAGTTTTAAGCAAATGCTTTCATTGTAGAGGAAAATTTCTTCCCCAATGCTACATTCGCGAAATGTGGTTTTGCTTTTGTTTTCCACAACACTTTTAAAACTCATCCCCATCTCAAAGTCATGGCAATTGAGTCACAGTGTTACCTGGATTTAGGGTACCAGTTCTGAGGGTCAGAAAGTTCCTGGGATCATTAAAGGAAGAACATAAGGATGGACAGAGGAGAGATGTAAGCAGAACCAGGTTTATTTGTGCAAAGCAAAGGGAAAAAGATACCTTTCAAATAGGAAAGTGGGCAGGCTCAGGAAAGGAGAGGAGGTCCCAAGACAAGTTTTTATTGAGCCTGCAATCATGGGGGCTCAGTCATGGGAACTTCCTTTCTTTCATATTTCAGGGGAGTTCTTGTCCTTAGCTGGTAGAGCTAGGACTGTCCTGTTCTACGTGCTGTGGCAGCTATGGGTCAATGAGACCCTGCTGTACGTCATGAGTCATTCCCTTCACGTCAGCAGGCTAGGGTATGATTTTGATTTTTAAACAACATCCAAGTCATCATTCTCAGTCATCAGATTTCCTAACTCCCTGCCTAATCTCTAAATCACCAGGAATAATGTTTAGCTCTGGCTGGGTATCTTGTCTCCAATCTTTCAATGCAGTGTGCTCCTTTTCCTCTTCTTTATTTTGGGAGCCATGATCAAAGGCCTCCTGTGCACAACTGTGTCTAAGTAAGGTCAGTGATGAGAGGTAAGGGGTGACACCACTGGAGAAGCCATTGGGAGAGTGATGGTATTTATTTAATGGTCAGAATGCATCCTCTTGGCATTATGTGATCAAAGAACCTTAGCCTGGAAATGGGATAAATGGCTTCCAAAAGACAGAATACTTATTACTGTGAGTTAAATTGGCCCCCCTCAGAGTGTGGATTATGAGCTGGAGACTTGATTCTCAGTGTAATGATGGGAAGAGGTGTTGTCTGTTAAGGCTGAGGCCTTCCAGATGCCTTCTATACATGTTTGATGAAAGGTTCATAATGAAACCAATAATTTTGTACAGGAATTAAAGAAAAACATTTATTTCTTACTTGGAGTAAAACATTCATCAATATTAAATAAAAGAGGTGGAAGCTATAGGTCAGATATTGGCAAATGAATTTGAATGTACAAAAATCTTAATGTATGTACAAAATACGAATCATGAAGGATTTTTTTTTACTTTAAGCTAAACACCTATCTTGGATATTATTTGGTAGAATGAATTTCAGAAATGCTATAATGAGATGAAACTCAGCTGACACTTATTGAAATAAGTGGAAAGCACCTTCAATATAAAATCGTTCCTACACTACCATGTATTTTGGAGAGAATATGAACACTTCCTTATTCTATAACCTAAATTATTTTTAGCTTTGCCTTTGCTATCTGAATTTTGTACAAGAATATAAGAATGCAAATAAGATCTTTGTTTAGTTTTCAATCTTTTTATAATTAAATCTTGTGTCATTAAAGAATAAATATAGTTTCAAAATATGAATCGTCTCTCACTTGATTCAAATTAGATGAATTATTTTGCACATTTAATGATGAGGCCTGTGTATGCAATGATTGTCATGGTTTAAATATAACCTATTAGCTGACACTGCATTCATATATGATGCTGGACTCCTAGCTAAAAATGGGATCGGTATGCCAGAAAGCATTTGGATAAGCTCTGACTCTTTCACTTTTCATATGTGCACCTTGGAAATTTGGTCCTAAGTATAAAACAGAAATTCTCTTTGGGCATTTCTGCATTTTTCATCTGTTTTGTTTTAGTTTTGCAATGTTAACATAACACCAGTGCCTCTTCAGAGCTTCCTTTCTTAATAAGGAAATAGATAAAGCAGTAGTTCATAGTTTTATGTTCTCAGCTTGCATTTATACTTTTAAGAATTATTGCTAACCCCTAAGAGCATCCATTTGTATAAGTTATGCTTTTGCTCTTTACTATATTGGAAATTAAACCACCAAAAATTTAAAATATTCATAAATGTATTTAAAATGATAAGTTCACTAAAATGACTAACACAAACAATATATTTTCTGCAAAGAAACTATTTTTTCCAAATAAAAATAGTTATGGAGAGTTCTTTTACATTGTCATAGATCATTTTAAATGTTTTGCTTATAAAAAAGCTGACTTTTTAATGCCTTCTCTGCATTTTTGCTAGATCGGTTTTGGTTGAAGTGTAGTCATTTACTCTTTCTTTTCTTTTTGTTTTCTTTCTTTCCTTTTTTGGCAGGGGGCAGTACTTGGGTTTGAATTCAGAGCCTTACATTTGTTAGGCAAGTGTTCTACCACTGAGGCATGTCTGCAGTTCTTTATTACACTGCTTATTTTGAAATAAGGTCTTCTCCAGGCCATTCTATATTCTTCTTTCTGCCACAACTAGGATGACAGGTGCATGCCACCATATCCTTCCTTCCTTCCTTCCTTCCTTCCTTCCTTCCTTCCTTCCTTCCTTCCTTTCTTTCTTTCTTTCTTTCTTTCTTTCTTTCTTTCTTTCTTTCTTTCTTTCTTTCTTTCTTTCTTTCTTTCTTTCTTTCTTTCTTTCTTTCTTTCTTTCTTCTCTTTCTTTCTTTCTTTCTTTCTTTCTTTCTTTCTTTCTTCCAGTCCTGGGGTTTGAACTTAGGGCCTGAGCACTGTTCCTGGCTTCTTTTTGTTCAAGGCTAGCACTCTAGCACTTGAGCCAACATGCCACTTCTGGCTTTTTCTATATATATGGTGCTGAGGAATCAAACCTAGGGCTTCATGTATATGAGGCAAGCACTCTACCACTATGCCATATTCCCAGCCCCTCCAGCTTTTTTCTTTTTTTTAGCTTTTTTTTTTTTTTTTTTTTTGGCCAGTCCTGGGCCTTGGACTCAGGGCCTGAGCACTGTCCCTGGCTTCTTCCCGCTCAAGGCGAGCACTCTGCCACTTGAGCCACAGTGCCGCTTCTGGCTGTTTTCTGTATATGTGGTGCTGGGGAATCGAACCTGGGGCCTCGTGTATCCGAGGCAGGCACTCTTGCCACTAGGCTATATCCCCAGCCCCTCCAGCTTTTTTCTTGAAGACTGAGTCTAATGAAGTTTTTTTCATTCAGATTGTACTCAAACTATGATCCTCTCAATTTCAGCCTCTAGAGTAGTTACAGTTACAGGAACCTATAAGCCAGCACATTCGGCTCAGTCATATACTCTTCCCAAAAACATGCTTAGGGAAAAGGCATCATTAAGTGATTTTTTTCATATGAACCTGATAGAGTACATTTGCACACCCTACATCTTGTAGGACCACCTTCATGGATGCAGACTTACTGACCACAACATCATTATGTGGCACATGAGTGCATATGAGAAAAACACAGGACACGTTTAACATGCCTTTCAGGTAAACATGAACACTCCTATTTGATCTCATACCATGACGCAGCGGGCTTTTGTTTCTCAAGTGTTGCATTCTTTGCTTTGGGGAATGGAGGCTGGGGATAACCTTGCATATACTAGGCAAGTGCTCTGTGACTGAGCTACATCTGCAGTCCTCTTAGAAGATAATTACAGTATGAAATCTGAGAGTTCATATCAATGAGCTTCTATATTCTGTTATAGTAAAATGCACTAGTTTAAAAAACACTCTTTGATCTATCTTACACAGTAAACATAAATTTCACCCACAGCTTCTGTACTAGTTAGTAAGAATGGGTCACCTAGAAAATTGGACTCAGTGAGGTATGTGGAATGTGTACCTGCTGATGCATGTCATTATGAAGTATCTAAAAAATTCACATCTACTGATATCCTCACCTATCTTATCGGGAAAAGTGTTTCATTTGGAAGCTGTCATGCTCAAAATGATGGCTGCAAGGATTCTAAAATTCACAAAAAATTTGAAAATGGAAACTTGTGTCCTGTGCAATAAGCATTTTCTTTTCTGTCATCCAAAGACAGGCCAAATTCACTGATTTTCAAAAAAACATGTGCCAACTATCAAGGAACTATATAGGTTGTCAGTGATTCTTTCAAGTAGAAATAGTGTCTCGTGTAACAAAGTGGCCAATTCAGCTTGAAACACAATTGCACAAGTAAATTTTTTGAGACAACTGCCACCCTACTTGAGTAGGCAACAGAGACACTTTCTGTCTCCATATCATTCCAGAAAGAATATTGTTCTTAATGGTGGATCATGTCTGGAACCTTAGTTACTTTGAGGACAGTAGATCCAAAGATTGAAATTCAAAGCTAGCTGGGCAGCCTAATCAGAAAATCCCGAGACACTTCTATCCAATTAACAAGGAAAACACCAAAAGTGGAGGTGTAACTCACATGGTATATCTCCAGACTTGAGCTAAGCAAAAGCTAGAGGCTCTGTGTTCAAGCATTAGTACTGCTCTTCACAAAAAGCTTATGGTTCATAAATGTTGAAGTTTATTTTGGAGAATGTTCGTGTGCTGCTGAGAAGAATGTATATTCTGGTGTTGTTGGATGGAATATTCTGTAGATGTCAGTTTAGTCTAGATGGTCTATGCAGCTGTTTAGTTCTGAGGTTTCTTTGTTCAGTTTTTGGCATGTTGATCTGTCCAAAGGTGAGAGTGGTGTGTTAAAGTCTCCGACAATCAATGTATTTGGGTCTATGAGACGTTTTAGAGTCAGTAGTGTTTGTTTGATGAAGTTGGGAGCTCCTGTGTTTGGTGTGTAGGTGTTTAGGATGGTTATGACCTCCTGTAGGAGAGATCCCTTCACTACTATGTAGTTACTTTCTTTGTCTCTTTTTATTGTTTTTAGTTTGAAGTCAATTTTATCTGATACTAAGATTGCAACACTGGCTTGTTTGCAGGTGCCATTTGCTAGATAGATTTTATTCCAGCCTTTCACTTTTAGAATATGTTTGCTTTTGCTGGCAAATAAATGTTGAAGTTTAATACAATTAATAATACATTTTTTTGCTTTATGTAAGACATTTTTCAGGGAGGTGTGTGTGTGTTTAATATTAATGGATGGTACAATAAGTACAATTTGGTCCCCTTGCTTTGAGTCATATCCACCCACTATTGCCTTCTAATCAACACCAAAATAAGCCACTGAAAATACTTATGGTCTTGTGGACCTCCGTAAAGGGTCTTGGAGATTTCTAGATTTCTTTCTTTTTTTTAAAAAAATTTTTTTTTGGCCAGTCCTGGGCCTTGGACTCAGGGCTTGAGCACCTCCCTGGCTTCTTCCCGCTCAAGGCTAGCACTCTACCACCTGAGCCACAGCGCCCCTTCTGGCCGTTTTCCATATATGTGGTGCTGGGGAATCGAACCCAGAGCTTCATGTGTAGGAGGCAAGCACTCTTGCCACTAGGCCATATTCCCAGCCCAGATTTCTAGATTTCTATAGTCCACATTTTTTTTTGGGGGGGGGGCAGTCCTGGGCTTGGACTCAGGGCCTGAGGACTGTCTCTGGCTTCTTTTTGCTCAAGGCTAGCACTCTGCCACTTGAGCCACAGCGCCACTTCTAGCCATTTTCTATGTATGTGGTGCTGAGGAATTGAACCCAGGGCAAGCACACTTGCCACTAGGCCATATTCCCAGCCCCCTATAGTCCACGCTTTGAGAACTGTTTTTTGGTTGTTGTTTTTTTGGTGTTTTTTTTTACTGCAAGGAAATAATTAGACATAAGAAGGAGAAAAAATAAAAAGAGAAAAATTGAAACATTATGCATTTTTGAAGTCATTGTAGCTATTTCCACAAATGCTTGACATATTCTTTAAGTCTTTCATTAATTCCATGCAACAGAATTACTCAAGCACTTCCTGTATTCCTGTCCCTGCTTTATTTAAGAACACAGAAATAAGCCAGAGTTCTCAGAGGTGAAGTAACTTTCAGTGACAAGGGAAAGAATGACACGTAAATTATATTTTCACAAAACAATGTTACTAGCCAGGCGCTGGTGGCTCATGCCTGTAATCCTAGCTACTTAGGGGGTTGAGTTCTGAGTATTGCAGTTCAAAGCCAGGGACAGGAAAGTCCATGAGATTCTTCTCTCCAATTAGCCACCAGAAACCCAGAAGTGGAGCTGCGGCACCAAGTGGTAGAGTGCTAGCCTTGAGCAAAAGATCTCAAGGACAGTACCCAGGCTGTGAGTACAAGCCCATGACTGACAAACAAAACAAAACAAAAACAAAAACAAGAGTGTTCTCGATTCTATAACAACAGTATAACATTAAGGAAGGAAATGGATGACTCAACCTGAGGGTGAAGGTTTTAAAGTAGTTCTGTAGAAATGTCAAAAGTTGTGTCATATTCAAAGGTATAGGCATCCCCTAGACAGAAAGTGTGTGTGTGTGTGTGTGAGAGTGTGTGTGTGTGTGTGCGTGTGTGTGTGTGTGAGCACTGTAGGCACTGCAGGCAAGGCCATGTAAACTAAGGAGAAGATGAAATGGAAATGGAGTGGCAGGAATTACAGCTCTAGGGGCTGAATGAGCTGAGTGCAGGATCTAGTGATATTTGCACTCTGTTTTAGATGTCCAATAGTTACAGACACATAGGTGATTCAAAAGATTACACCAAATCTGAAGGATGAACAGGAGGACAACACAAGAAATGGGTTCTTGGAGAACCATGGCTGTACTGCAAGTGATCCAAGGGCAGGCCAGGGGCCCCTGGCTGCTCTTTTACAGCAAGAAGCAATACAAGTTTCTCTGCCTGCAATAACCTCAAACCCAGTAAATCCATATCAGACTCTCGATCCTCTCTCCCCACAATACTGGGATGGTGAGAGCATCTGAAGCTCAACAAGCCATGAGGGGTGATGCCTCTCTCTTTTTGCTCCCTTACATCGTCATAGGCACTTGTGGTGATTAAGTAGTATTTTCACGACAAATGTTTAAGTCAAAGTACTTTGAGTAAGGAGATTGCCCTCCTCCAGGACGTAGGAAGATCTCATCTAACCAGGTGAAGAACAGGAACACAAACTAGAAGGAATTCCCAGCAAATAGCCCTTGGAACTTCACCTGTACCATTGGTCATCTTGAGTCTTGAGCCTATGAGCCCACATTGCTGGATTCGCCAATTGTGTGAGTCAAATCCTTTTAATACATAAGTAACAAATAAGCAAACAGCTTATCAGTTCTAGTTATCACTCCAATGGGCCAAAACAAATCTTTATAATAAATGAGTGACAAGTCAATGAACATCCTATTGGCTCTGTTTTCTAGGCAAACACTGATTAACCCAGGTGTGACTTCAATAGTTACCTGTACTGAGAGTTTTTGGATGGGAGTTATAGTTCTTCCCAACAAGTTCATGCTCATGTCTTAAACCAAATGTGTGCGCTGGCTTAATTTAGTTTTCTTTTATCATGTCTATAGGCTTTTATGTCATATCTCCTTAGTATGGAGAGGGGTTTATTCCCTTTCTTTTTTTTTCACTGTTTAAGCTAAACATTTCAAGAACTGGAAAAATAATCCATCTAATGTAGCCTGACATACAGGAAAAAGCAGGCTATATAGATGAGATAGATTCTAGTCATCCCACTCTTAACTATTTAGTCTCACCTCATAATGTGCCTGTCCTTTGTCAGACTTATTTGCCCCCAAATCTGCACTCTATAATGGTAACTAATCAATAGTTAGACAATCCATGAGAAAAGCAAATAGGAGGATAAAGTTACTATATCTTCTTTCCTCTGCACAGCATACATTCCCGTGTGACAGGTCAGAAAACTGGTGTTGTCAGGTCAGGACTTGAGAACCTGGAAACCTTGAACAGGATTACTTTGCTGGGCAAGAGGGTTGTGTATCCTCAAATAAGACCATGCAAAGTGCTCCTTCGTCAACACATTCACACACACACACACACACACACACACACACACACACACACACACACATATTTATGTAACCAGTATGCCCAGAGAAACCTAGGGGGGAAAAGCTAAAACATTATTTCTGTTATATCCTGGAAACATGTATAAAGCTAGTAACTAATGGTTCATTATCACTCTGAAAATAATCATGATTGACTTGCCTTTATGTATCATAACCTACTTCAACCCAATGGACATCTCATTTTTAGAACCATTATTTTTTTTCTCTTCTCACTTGTTTTTAAGGTTAAAAAAAAAACCCTCATTGAGATAGCCCTTCATAGAAACTTTCAATGAAATGTCAAAATACTCGTAGTTAGCAACACAAGTTTTCAGATTTTTGTATCACACATGCACAGTGAATAGCACATCTCTAGAAAACTGGTATTTTATTGGCAATTGTTCATTTTGATCTTCATACACTGTGCCATGCAGATTTAAAGTTACTATAAGCAGAATGAGAATTTAGCAAGTGTGAGAGAGATCACAAATACATGTGATAAAGAAGACTGCTAAACTATCTGCATGCAGTACTTAGCAAGTGGTATTCAGGATCCCAGGGCCTCTAAAATATTCAGAGAAAGTCAAGAGGACAAAGGACACATTTTAAACTGCTAATGGTGCTCTTAGCACTGCCTTGTGCTTTTTGTAACAAAATTGTGGGTTCATTTTTCAAAAACTATAAACTTTTCATCTGTTTTTGATTTTCAAAAAGTGTTAACTAAAAGTATGAGCTGCATTACACAAGGTGGGGCAGGGATATCACTTCCAGTTGCCATGGGAATGTGTTTAGGTTATCACAGTCTCTGGGTTGTTTCTTCAGTTGTCAGATTGGGATCATACTTATCTGTTACATTGCTTAAAGGCTTAGAGAGAATCGTGCAAGTCAAGTGGATGGCATATGGCAAGCACTGCGTACATGATTTTTTGGAGAAACACTGAGGCCAGCTATTTACATTGAAAGGACATTTACGTTCTCAGAGGTTGATGTTACTTAAAAGCCTCTTTCCTGCCTGGTGGCTGACTTTCCCTTTTCTTATTGTTCTAAGACTTCTGCATTGGGACCATTGTAAATAGTAACAATTGTTTGGTTGTTCCATCCGATGGGGGAAGCCTTCCTGGAGCCTGGCTGACAGAGCCTTCTGTCTGATCTGTCTGACAGCTTGGGATCTGGAGACAAGGTCTAGTGCTCTCACTTCCTCCTAAAGGAAAAGAACAGTGTCCTGGACCAAAATAGACCCTCATGTTCTCGCAAACATCACCTAGAATAAATATAAAGGAAATGGGAGTAAAACCCTACTCTAAAGGTTATGAGGGCAGAATTCTTCCAAAATTATAAAGATTTTTTTCAAAGTTATAGGAGGCAATCATGGGTATAACAGTATACAAATTGTTGTTACAACAATTCAGTTTATAAATGACATAATACACCCAAGTGGTTCTATTTTGATTAACAGAAGTTTAATAATTAGAGAAATATCTCCATGTGGCTACATTTAACAACAAAAGTATCAATACCAAGTGCAATTTAGTCTCTGGTGAATACCTTGGTATCAAAGTAGTACTACAGTTCTTCTTTGAAGAAGCTTGGAATATGTGGTTCTACCTCTGAAATTTTTTATTTTTAAAGTTTTAACAAGAACTTGTTGTAGTATAACAAGAGATTAAAATAGGAAGGAAAAGAAAAAAAGGAAACATTTCCTGCCTTCCATGAAGAAAATGGTAAGTCAAGACCCTCCTCTTTATAATTAAGAAAAACTGTGGGTGCAAATTAGTAATAAAGTTGAATGAAGAGCAGCACCAGCTGAAAGTGTTGTACTAAAAGAGTAGCTGCTTGAGCAAGAAGACTAACTTTGCAATTAATTTGTTGTTAATTTTAACTATTTTTATACCCTTACCAATGAGATTTTGCTTTATTTGTACATTCCTCTGAACCATATTTGATTTGTCATATCCTTCAATTAACTATTATACTATACTTACAACTTTTATTAAGACTTTTTTTTTTTTTTTTTTTTTGCCAGTCCTGGGCCTTGGACTCAGGGCCTGAGCACTGTCCCTGGCTTCTTCCCGCTCAAGGCTAGCACTCTGCCACTTGAGCCACAGCGCCACTTCTGGCCGTTTTCTGTATATGTGGTGCTGGGGAATCGAACCTAGGGCCTCGTGTATCCGAGGCAGGCACTCTTGCCACTAGGCCATATCCCCAGCCCCTTATTAAGACTTTTAATTAAGAAGTAATTCTGAGATTCTTCTGTTTTTGTATATAATTTTCACAATCACTTTTATTAATTCACAATATTATGTTATTATTTTTATTTTTAAATTATTTTTATTTATTTATTTTGTTTTTTTCCCATTTCTTTATTGTCAAAGTGATGTACAAAGGGGTTACAGTTTCACATGCAAGGCAGTGTGTACATTTCTTATCCAACCTCATGTTTCCCTCCCACCTTCCCCTTCTCTGCTTCCCCACCCTCCATGAGTTGTATAGTACTTACTAAACTATATGGTGTAATTTTAACTATTTTTTCTAAAATAAAATCAGAGGTTTTATCATTTTTACAGGGACTGCTTTTTCCTCTTTATTGGCCAGTTTTCCTCAATGTCAAAAGGTAAAGAAAATGCAAATTAAAATAAAAATTCTAGTCTGATTATCTGACAAAATTTGAAGGATGTCAGTTTGTGTAACTTTTCAGACACTAAAAGCTTCTTTTGCACAAGTTACCATCCTCATTTCATAGAATTTTATAAGAAGGCTGTTCCCTAGCCTTGTATAAAACTAGGCTGGGATAAACATCTGGAAAAGAAAGATGTTCAGTGAAACTTACAGGCCTGCTTCAGAATGAGGAGGGTGATGCTTCATTTAATGGGCATCGTAACTTATACATACCTACTGTAATCAGGGCAGTTCTGAAACAGACAGGCCAATCGGCCTCAGAACTAGATCGAAGTATATTCAAGTGTAGGACATCTGAGGAAAGGACAAGTAATAAGTTTCATTATCATGTATACAATGCAAAGCATATCAATCAACTTAAGATGATTGATTATGAATGTACAAAAAAAAAACACACAACTGTTCTGTTACATCCAGTAGCAAAGTCTAGAGTTATTAAGGAATTAACCAGAAAACAAGGGCAACAATCAAGCTTTTTGGAGAATATTTGTGATAATTCTTTATAGCTCTGGAATAAGGAAAGCTTTCTTTAGCAAGACAGAATACTCTGGGAATAAAAGATATATTTTACAGAAACTATTCTTGTAAGTATTATATATTTAGAGAGGAAAAATTGGGAAAAGGTGAATAAACGAAAGTGTTCAACATGTAGCCTAAAGTGGTGACAAAGGTAACAGAACAGTGGCTTAATATTTCTAGCATATAAAAACTGAGAATGAATCAATAATAAAGGCACTTCACAGTACAGAAAATGCAAGGTGCCAATAAACATAGGACAAGGTATTTGCTAGCAATATTATTTAGGATGAGGGGAGACAGACAATGTTCCTGCCCATTTTAATGTGAGCCCTAGAGTTCAATATTGATGACACTTTGGGGCAATAGTTGTTCATGAGCACTAGGGAAGGCTCGATAAGTTACTTTAGCCCAAATGTAGCATTTGTTAAAATTATAAAACCACACAGACACTTTACCTATGTTTCTGGATAGCTAATATGACAGAAAGAAAATAAAAGTATGTAAAGTAAGGATGAAGGCTATGCATTAATGATCAGGGTGAGATAGGAATGTATTTGGAGGAAAGCAATAAGTGTTAGAAATGAGCCTGGGAGCAAGGGACTTGTTATTGATGGCTACTAATAACGTCTTGGAAATTGGAAAACTTCAGCTAGGCTGCAGTGAGATCTGAAACTAGAAGAAAGCTGGGCCTTAATTTTGAGTAGACCTGAGGAAGATGGCCACAGCTCAGACAAGAAGCTGTTGTAGTAATAAGCTAGGTCAGGCATGGACTTAGGCAGCCATAGATCGAGCATGCACAGAAACTACTTCCTCTAACAACAGGGGCAGGAACATCTGGGACAACAGCCAAGGCCCCAGACAGTATGAAAAAAATGCTTATCGTCATTATGATTACCAAGGACTAGATGGCTCTCTCTATTCCCATTTAATTTCTTGGTGCTACATAAACCCTCTGATATTTAAGGACAATTACAGAGAAGGAAAAGATGTCCCACCTTAACTGAGAATGAGTCTGTACCAAACTGATGAGATGTAATCTGTAACTAGCAGTTAATCTGAGTTAAATAAAATTACATTATCTTTTTTCCTCACCAAGTTATGGACTCATACTAGAATATATATATATAATATACAATACATATATATGATACATATATATACACACACGTGTGTGTGTATGTCTGTTAGGAGAGGTTTGCTTCTCTTAAGGCAGTGAGCTTTTCCTGTTGAGTGTATAGCCAGATATGGTAGGAAAAAGTCATTTATTGTGAGGGACCTTGAATAAATAAAAGGCTAACTTAATGCTATAAAGATAATGGCTACAATAACTGCCACAATCATTTTAATTCTAATATGTCTATCTACACTTTAATGATTATTCTAGATCTTAGCAAGTCAAATGTACTGAGTATAAGTTAATCTCCTCTACATAAGATAAGGTAATTAATACTGGGGAAAAAAGATAATGGCTGGGTGCCAGTGGGGTTACTCATATCTGTAATACTAGCTATTCAGGAGGCTGATATCTAACAATCCTGGTTCAAAACTAGCCTGGGCAGAAAAGTCCGTGAGACTCTTATCTTCAATAAACCACTCAGAAAAAGCCAGAAGTGGTGCTGTGGCTCAAGAGGTTTAACGCTAGCCACAAACACAAAGAGGCTCAGGGACACTGCCCAGACCCTGAGTTCAAGCCTCAGGACTGGAAAAAAAAAATAAAGAAGCAGCAGAAGAAGCAGAAGGAGAAAGAGAAGGAGAAGGAGGAGAAGAAGAAAAAATATCTACAGAAAGTGCAACAGAAAAATAGAATTGTTCAAAGGAATAGGGGCTTGGTTATCAGTCTCAGGTTTGCCAATATTTTCTGTGTGACTCAGAGCAAGGCAATTTAAGCACTTTGGGTTAGATGCCATCTATAAGGCAGAAATTCCCCAAACCTTGCATATTTATAAAAATACACATCCCATACACCCAATTAAAAATGTCACAAAAAAAACATGAAAAAGAGTGCGGACAGAAGCACTGTTGTAGGAAACATCCAAATGGGCATAATGAACAGCAAGGATGAAGAAATGTTGTGTTGCTTGTGTTTAGATAATACAGAACAGAGGTCAGTAGATAAGTTTCTGTAAAGAGCAAAAATTTTGCTAGGCATACAACCCCTCTGCCCACTAGCTCTGCCATTGTGGTGAGCAGTGTCAATAGAAAATATTAAAACAAAATCACCTGACAATGTTACCATAAAACTTTATGTATAAAACAGTACCTTGGTCCCTGACTACATAACAATGAAAATAAACTATAACTACATACAGTAACATGGGAGGATTTTACAAAGATACCATTAGGTGAGAGAAACTAGAGACAAACTCACATAGACCATGTCATCCCATGTATAGAAATCCCAATTCAGCAATGGACAATGGGAGCCATGCTGTTAAACGCCAGAAATAGGATAGATATCTTAGGAGTGTGGGTTTGTTACTAAAAGGTTCAAGAGGATTGGGGGGGGGGGGGAGAGCTTGAATCACTGTCACTAGAGACCGGCTTCAGTTTGAAAATTTAATTTATTGCTTAGCAGTATTTGTATATGTTTTTTCTGATGTAAAATTTATTTCCATAAAATTTTAACAAAAAAAAAAATCTTGTCAGGGTTTTATTCTGTAGAATGTCACTTAGTTGGTTAGGGTAGACTAAAGGGCCTGTGTTAATTTAGCCTTGAAGAGGTAAGTGACCTGCTCAAGGTCACAGTGTCTGCAGAGCTGAGACAGCATTAGGGTGTTGAACGTGGGGTGAGTTGGCCTTCCGAGAACAAGGACTTCCAAACCAACTGAGTAATTAGCTAAAGGAAGCCAAGGTCACATTCCAGACTTTAATCTAAAGTGACATTTGCCATCTCACCTGAATATTCTCACTGCCTCCTGTCACCTGGGTAGCACTCTGTTCAGTTCTTGGCAGAGCTGGGAGAGCTGGGAAACGGCCAAGAGGCTTTCTAGCCTCAACCAGGATGCCCAAGTCACTCTCAGAGTGGAGAGTCCCAGCCCTCTTTCAGTTTCCTTCTTATAAAAATGGCATTGGGGTGGAGCAGACACAACTGAATTTTACATTCAACCAAACACAAGAATTTTACAACTTGCTGGCCAAGTAACTGAACTTTGCTTAACCCTATTTTTTTATTTTTTATTTTTATCAATTGTGGGGCTTGGGCGCTGTCCCTGAGCCTCTTTGTGCTCAAGGCTAGCACTCTATCACTTGAGCCACGTGCCCTTTCTAGTTTGTGAGTGGTTATTTGGAGATAAAGTCTCATGGGGACTTTTCTGCCCACTTCAAATCATGATCCTCAGCCCTCAGCTTCCTGAGTAGCTATGATTAACAGTGGGAGCCACTAGTACCTGGCCTTAACCCTAACTTTCATCATTTGTGAAAAAAAAAAAGCATAAAACCTACCTCCACTGCATCTTCTCTCCTCCTCCACAGACAAAGGATGTTTTTCTTTTCAATCTTTATACAGCCAAGAGTTGTGGGATATTGTTCAACTTTTCCTCTTGGATACTGATGTGATAATTGGTGATGGTGCTGATTCGTATAACTCCTTCTATGTATGAGGTGCTCTCTTCAAAGTAAAATTATACCTCAGATTTGGAAAGTGCTTGGGCAATAAGTACATCTGAAAGGCAAGAAGGATAAAATAACAGAATTAATGAACAATTGTCTTTGTTTCATTTGTCTTTCATTTGCTGCCATCTAAAATTCAATAATCAAGGGACAGTAAATTTCCGTCAAGCCTTTGTTTCTCAGAAGTGAGAAACAAAAATTAATATTAATGAGCCACTACTTTTCCGAATTTGTGAGCAGCACTTTAAATCCAGTGTTTTAATATATGGGATAGCTATTGGAAACATTACATTGTCAAAGCAAAGTATCCAATGCTGTTAATTTTGAAAGGCACATTATCCAATAGAGCTGAAAGATTTAGTGTTCCAGAAATATGAGTTTAGAATTCCAAAATACGGAAAAATTATCTTTTTTGTTGTTTTAGGTTTTGTTTAGTTTGGTTTTATTCCAGGAAGTTAGGAGACACTGAGCCAGCCAGACAGCCTAGATGACAAGCCACGAGGAGGGCAACTTCCTATCTATGAGACAGGAAATGCTTTTTGACTCTGCACATGACTCCTGCAGAGCTTGCCCTTTGTTTTTGGTGTGTCCATTTTCTCATATGTATTGTGTGTTGATTTGACACAGAAAACATGGCAATAATAGGGCAATATGCCTACTGAAGAAAGTGCTCATATGTTATCCAAGAACACGTTACAATCTTACTACTGGTTTATCAGGAGACATTTGGTATTGATGGAAGGTTTTGTTATAGTATCCTTACAAAGGACCTCATAATTAAAACTTGTTAGGTCTTATACACACACATGCACACATACACACACACACACACACACACACACACACACTCCCTTATAATTGCTTTTCAGGTGATGTCAGATTTTCATAGCCCCAAATTGATTTTCACAACAAATACACTAGGAACATTATTTTCTGAGCTCTTACCATTTTGGTTATGTAGATTGTTGCTTGGATCTACAATGTCCCCTTCCAAAGAATTCATGTATTGAAGAATTGGTTATGAATGTTCAGAGGTAGAAATTTGGAGAAGTGATTGAATTACAAGGGCTCTGACTTCATCAGTGGCTTAATTCACTGATGAGTCCATAACTTATGGGCTATTGAGGGGTGTTGTAAACTTAGGAGGAGGGACCTGGTTGAAGAAAGTAGAGTCCTTGGGAATGAAATCTCCTGCCTGTCCCCATCCCTGCCTCTGGTCTACCATGAGGTAAGCTCCTTTGCACAGTTATATGTTCCTCACCACAATGCTCTGTTTTACCACAAGCTAACAACCAACACAGCTCTGAATGTTGGACTAAAATCTCTGCAACTGAAAACCAAAGTAAACCTTTCCTCCCTTATGTTTTTCATTTGTCACAACAACAGAAGACAGTCCTTGAGAATTAAGAGCCCAGATAGTTTTCTTCATCATTTCAACAGTGATTTATCCTGATTTTGAACCTACCCACCTGGAAACATCATATAAATTTCTCTCCAATGACAAAACCTGGCTTAAATTCAACTATAACATTTCTGCAATACCCAAAAGGGATGCTTTTTCTGTTACTAAAAAGGTATTGAATAATGCAAGCTTCAACTTACAAATTTGTAGTAATATTGACCACAAGACTATGGTGAATATTAATTTATTTCTGGTAAAATTATGGCAATATTATTTCAAGTAAAACTAAAGAATTATAATAAAATGGGAGTTTTACTATTTAAAAGTCTTCAATAATTTTACTTTTCTTATTATAAAAATCCTTTTTTTATTTTTTTACTTAATTATACCCTTAAGGCAGATATGAAGTCTTTGCTTCAAGGGTAGAATGTGAACCCTGGCGATGTGAAAGGAGAATTGAAGTGTGACAGTCAAGCTTTCTCTGATGCCTTCAGGGGAGAATCTTGCCTCCTCTTGCTTTTGATGACCCTACATACATTTTGGTTGTGAGGGTTTAATTGTAATGTTTGCCTCCTCTTTACACAGCCAACTTCTCCAAGGGTCTGTGTCTCACCTAGTGTTTCTGTCATGTGTTTCTGCTTTTCTTATAAAGTTCATCATTTTGAATAAATGTTAAACCTTGTACCCTATGAGTTTATTTTAATGTATATTCACAATGACCCTGTTCCAAATAAGGGTATTCTTAGATACTGGGATGGAGACATTAGCATATCTTTGGGGGAAACAGTTCCACTCACAACATCTGCTACACACTGCCCTAGGTGCTGGCTGACAGCATGACACGAAACAAAGTTCACACATTGCAACAGCATAGTGATTGGCACTAAACAGACGAAGCCCAAGAGTATCATCTATGTGGATAATTATATAACAGTGTTTGCTCTTAGACCACATAACCAGAAAGATCATTCCAGGGTAACCTTTCAACTGATACCAAGACAAGAAGAGGTAGCTTTGTTCACGTGGAGGAGAGGATTCTAGGCAAATACCTAACCACTGTCACTGTCAAATTTCCTTCACAGCAAAATTTGTTCTCAGTAGTTTCCCTTTCTTCCATCAACAGATGCATTTCTTCACATATTTTCTGCTTCAATTTTGACTTCTTATGAGTTATCTTTGTACATTATTGATAGATAGGACTGCAACCCAAGCAAGTGACTTGTCATGCTGTAAAACAACTACTCAGTCTCAGTTTAAAAATGGCGGTCATTCCTGTATTTTTAAGTGATATTAGATCTGCTTTACATCATTATAATAGACCTTAACATTTATATAAGATATAAATAGATATAACATTTATATAGGAATAACCATACGTCCATTTACCTTTAAATCAAACAAGAAACAAGGTAAAAATAGCCATTTTGATGAAACATGGCCACACATATCCAAACATGGCCACAGAAGCCACATGTATCCAAGAATCCTATTCACCTTTTTCAATGCTATAAACCTTGTAGTATAGATACCATGACCTAAGATTGAGATCTAAAAGGATTCATCTCAAGGAAAATCAAAACACTGATGACAGATTGAGGAAATAAAGAAAAGATTTAAAGGACAAGGTATTTTATACTTTTTCTACATCCTGTTATGAGATTATTCATTATTATTATCATTATTTATTATTATTATTGATGGTTTCTAAGCATTGAACTCAGGGATTGGGACATGGTAAGCAAAAAATGGACTACCACTTAATGATATATTTATTACTCCCAGGAAGATTCACAATAAAAGTGGGGCACCCTTTTTAAAAAAACTCTTGTTTGTAGACATAAGTATACTTTACTAGCTGAATTATTAATTTTTTCATGTGTCTGTCAACTTTCAGAAAAAAACCAAGTACTTGTAAAATAATGTGTCAGAATCTGTGAGTCAGAGAGAACAAATGTACCGAGCTCCCAGAATAACCTCCGAACTGACCCAATTGAGGCTCCAATGAGAAACTTTCTAAGAATATGACTGCTTCATAGTCACTTTCTAGGAATACTCTCAAAATCTGATGAGGGCCAGCACCTTTCTTAAGGTACATAAAATTTAAAGCTGTCATTGTCAATTAAAAAAAAGATTTCAAGCAATACATTCTTAAAAACTGGCATAATACATAGAAACCTTTCTATAACCAGTTACAATGTACAAAAGTATTAAACTTTTCTATTCAGTTGTATTTCAAATAATTTCATAAAGAGAAATAGGGAAGTCAATGCAGATGGCTCATGCCTATAATTTGAGCTACTCAGATAGCAGAGATTGGAAGCATCATAGTTGGAGGCCAGTATGGGAAAAGAGTTTGGGTTGCCCCCTATCTTTATTTACAGCTGGGTACAGTGGTACACCCGGCTCCTCATCTATGGTAAGAGTCGTAAATAAGAGGATAACTTTCCAGGCTAACCTGGTCAAAAAGTGTGACCCTGTAAATGAACTGAGTAAAAATGCTTGAGATATGGCTCAAACATTAGAAGATCTGCCTAGCAAGTGTAAAAGCCTGAGTTGAAACCCCAGTATTGAAGAATTAAAAGAGAGAGGAAACTGAGAATTAACATGAAGCTAATTCTACCCAACCCATTTAGATCAATATATACCAGCCTAAAAATCCTAAGCCAAGGTTATTCATTCATTGGACAGTGAAAGCCAGTTATCCACTTATCATGACTCTCACCCCAGTCTGTGGTTCCTGGAGGTATTAGACTCAGATAAAGGTCACCCAGGTCCTAGCCCAGAGAATAGGTGCCATGAAGACAGCAGCTACGAAGCACAATGCACCTGGGCAGTCAGAAAGGACATCCGGTTTTATGTAATTGGGTCTTCTGCTGCTTTTCAAAGGCCCACAATGACATTTTTTCAAAGGACTGAGTAAAAGGCTACTTCCCTGTCAGAGTTAAGAAATGAGCTATAAATGCTTTATTAATATTAGCTTGCTAAATGATTAATAAAGCCAGGCAGAATCAAAGTTCACATATAAACAAACTACTCAGTGTATATCATCTATGGTTATAAGAATCAATATCTAATATGTGCCTATGCTCAGCAAAAGATCCAATATGAATATTATTTCAGAGATGGGAAGCTGTGAATACAAGATAAAGAGGAAGGCCTTTTTTAAACCATTGTTTTATCTCCCACCATTTTAAAAAGTGGGGCACAGTATAACAATTAGATACATGAACATAATTTTGAGTGATCAGTTCAGTGTAATAGCATTTATCTCTCCTAAAGATGTAAAATTTGTGGGGAGAGTTTGTGACCTTTGAATGCTTCTCTCCTGATTGTTTAAAAGGCATGTCATAAATTATTGCAAACTATAGTCTCCCTACTGTGCTGTAGAAACCTAACTTTTATATTGCAACCAAAAAGAGGCTTGTTGGGCACTGCCACTTGCAATCTTAGCTACTCAGCTGAGATCTGAGGATTGTGGTTCAAAGCCAGCCTGAGCATAAAAGTCTGTGAGATTCTTATCTCTAATTAACCAGAAAAAAGACAGAAGTGGAGTCCTGGTTCAACTGGTAGAATTCCAGCGTTAAGGGAAATAGCTACTGGAGAGAAGCCTGGCCCTGAATTCAAGCCCTAAACCTGCTGCCTAGGCAAAGGTCATAAGAACAGGTGCACAGGGGCTGGGAATATGGCCTAGTGGCAAGAGAGCTTGCCCTGGGTTTGATTCTCCAGCACCACATATCTAGAAAACTGCCAGAAGTGGCGCTGTGGCTCAAGGAAGCCAGGAACAGTGCTCAGGCCCTGAGTCCAAGCCCCAGGACTGGCCAAAAAAAAAAAAAAAAAAGAACAGGTGCACAAAAGTGTTGGATTTTTCTTGGTGTTGGTGTTCTTTTTGTGCTTCTTGATCTTCATGCAAGTGAAGTGATTTAAAGATGGAGTGTGCTGGAGAAAGTCAAAGCTTGCTCTTGAGTTTTCAGCTGCAAAGCACCAAATGAATGTCAGCTTAGAAAATAGCAACTTGCTCAGTGTCAGAGCAGATGCAATCTGCTGGCTTTGGAGGGAAAGGGCCTGCTCATGCAGGTGAAGCTGTGCTTCTGTCACGTGAGGAGAGCTCCATCTTGGGAAAATTCCTGAGTGAGACAGGCAGCATGGATGCCTTTCTGCGTGACACCTGTTCTCAACCACTCACTGACTTGCTATCGAGGACATCTGGGCTCCAGCAAGGTCCAGGCAGCAGAGAATCGAGAATAAGAACAAGGAAGATACTTCATAGGTGTGGGTTATTTTGGGAAGTGAGGAAGTGACAGAAGAACATTGGGGATCCTAGGTAAATAAAGCGTTCATGTTATGAGTGAGACATACCTGAAGTTTCTAGATGCTTTGTGGATTCAGTGTATAAGGTGATGCCCACATTTCCTTTCCATTCTTCCCAGGTCTCCTCTGATTCTCCAACTGAAGATCACAAAACAGCCTGTCCTGCCCTGGTGAGACTGATTTGATCATGATATTCCCAAGTCATGGGCTAGACAAAGTGGAATAATAAATAGGACATTGGTGGTGTCAACAAACCTTGGAGTGGAGAAGACCAGTTGGGTGAATACTTTATATTAGAGCTCTATCTGGCTTCAACTCACCATAATGTGAGTTTTGTCTGTTTTACTGGTTTTGACCATAGGAGGCCTCATATTTGTAGTTCAAATAAAACATTTAAACAGTAATATAAAAAAGCATCATTCCCATTAAACTCAAGTAAGTTAGCTGTGATTGGTAGAGAATAAGAACAAGAGTGGAACCGGAGCAGAGGGGCCCTCCCTGCTTTACATCACCATTCTGATACTCCAGATCTAGTACAGGGGTCAGCAAACTCTAGTGCATGAGTCACACAAAGACCTCTACTGGGAACAAAGTTACACTCTTAACCTTTACAAAGAGAAGGACAAAAATAAGAGGAGAGAGATCTTATGTAATCTGTGAAACTAAAAACATTCATTATCTAATGTTTTATACTGTGGGAAATTTTGCTGACCCCTGATATAATGCTACAGATTCTCAGGGCTTTGAAATCACTGGGTCCTTTGCAGGTTGAAAGTGAGGAAAGAAAGAGGATTTGTAGGCCATAGAACCAAGCGATGAGGAGGTAGCTGCCTCTGGTGGGTAGAACTCAATCCCATTTACCTGCAACGTAGGATAGGAGAGAGGGTCATGGTCGGAGTACAGGAGGAAATGGGTCTGGCTGATGATTGCGGGTGTTACAGGCACACTGGTTGACTGCTAGCAGAATTGGATGCCTATTGAGTTCAGGAGAGACCCAGAACACTTTAGATTGATGGGGAGGAAGAAGGAGTCTCTTCCACAGAAGATATTAAAAGTAATACACAAATAAAAAACAGAGCATTAGAAATGAAGAAAGGAGATATTAAAGATGTATTGCTCCTTGGTTGTGAAATACTTAAATTTGAGCCTCTCTCTCCTTGAACACGGTTCTCCTAGGAGTATAGGGCCAGGCTTATTATATGCTGCTCAATCGGATTTCCTATTACATTTATCTCAACTGTTTGATGTTTTTTGTTTTTGTTTTGTTTATTTTTTCAAACCACCAGTCCCTGCATGTGACTGAAGGGTTCTGGCTCTGTTGTCAACTGCCCTGCACCCTTGTCCTCAGCCTACTGGCCAGGAGCATTCATTCAGGGAACCTCCATGGTAACTGGTCTTAGGTTCCACTTCAGAACACTTGGGTAAGGGCCTTTCTAGGAGAATTTCCTGGCATACCTCTGGCTGCTGACAATTTATGACTTCACTTTTCTAATCTGGTTGTTCTGGACCTATGAAGGACACTGAACATAATATTGTTTACTCATGTCCTTTGTTAGACTTTTGTTCTTGAGTGTATTAAAGGATCAATGTCACAAGTGAAATTGTGATCAAAACAATTTGATCAAAATGAGTAAAATATCATAAATAAAGTTGAGCCATTGTCCCCTTTTTGTCTTTAGTTTGACTGGAGAATATTTCTTTGCTTCTGCTGATACATATATTCATCCATCCACCCAAGAAAACTCGGAAATAACATAATAGAATATCAATGCACAGGCCCTGGAGAAAGCCACAACCATTCAAGTCTCATTAGACAATACAGTTTTTCAAGGTACCAACAACCATTCCTTTCCTTTCCTACACAAAAAAAGAGAGAGAGAAAATATTTCTGAGAGTGGTAGAGCCTTTTGCTTCTCTGACATTTCTTTGAGTTCCTTTTTGTTGTATATTTCATAGCCAGGTTTCAATTGTGAATAATTACCATATGCTCGTTTCCTCTTGAGAACAACCTGAGTTGCAAAATCTCATTTTTTAAAGCTTCTCTGCTTGAAGCAATCAGTTCCATAAATTATACATCTGTTACTTGATCTGTACGTTCCAATAGGTAATCTAAAACCATCCCACATGAATACTCATTTTCACATTAAAGGTGAAAGAAACCTAGAAACTTCATTGTCTTCTTCACCCCCATCGACATTCTACTTTTGAAAAGTCTGTTTATTCCTAGTGGAAAGTTTTATTTCTATCTTCAGAAGCATCATTTTAGATTTGTGTAATCTGTCCACAAACTTCTTCTTAAAGTGGTAAATAAATATTAGATTAAACTTGCAATTAAACTTGACTTGCTGTAATTTTGTTAGTGATAAAAGTACAAGTTGAGATGATTGATGATGATTACTAATTATCCAACCTTAGGTATAGATTCTCTAGAGCCATTGCTTTTTAGATATAGAAAGATGTTATTCCCAGAAAGATCTTATCCATGATATTTAAATGCAACTCTCCACTAGCTAGCACTTGAACCTTCCGTTCACCCCCTGATATCAGCTGTACAAGGAGAAACAGAAAAAATAAGTGCTAGAATGTTCCCCTTACCTCTTCTTTCCCATAAAACTGTTTTGTTGACCTACCTTTATGACTTATTGAAAACTGCCATTGATGTAAGAAATGATCAGGTATTAATAATAGTAAGATATGACTCTATTGTTAGGATTCAGGATTCTCTTTTCCTTAAATTTTGATATTCTGCTTTGACATCTTGTACTAAAAATGGATTGTTGGTATAGTTTATGAGATTATTAAACAATACAATCACTAAATATTTGACTTATAGAGAGGGAACCTGGGTTTGCTCATGCCATCTATAGCTTAAAATAAGAAAACTTACTAATTTAGTGGGCAACCTACACATTTTGCATGATGTATTTTCCAATTAGCACAAAAGTCATATTCTCCTTATTATATTTTTCATCCTATATATAGAGAGAAACAATTTTATATGAAGTCAGAGATGATGTGAAATTGTAATATCTCCAATTTTATTCAGTTATATTCTAGTCATGTGTTATAGTGTAAAATCTACAAACAGACAGAAATTGTTAAAAAAGAGAAAAGGGAAGAAGAGAGGGAGAGGATAGGTAAGAGTCAAATGGGGAGAAAATAGAAGAGAGATACAGAAGAGCATGTTACTATTATTAAGACTATTAAGTAGGACATTCTTGGTAAAGAAGAAAATGAAAAAGTAGAGGGGGAAAGGACTGTGCAAATAGAATAAAATTGTCATGTGACACCAAACTATGGCTACAGTCTGGCTGATACTTAAACTGAAATATATTATATTAGAAAGATTTGAATTTGGAAGTCGTTGTACCAAAGAGTCTCAATTCAACACAATGTCTATTTCAATGCATCTTGATCAATGTTACTGCTTCCCCTTTCATGACGTCACCATCATTCTCCCTCCATCTGTTCTACCCCCACCATTCCTTCAAGTTACCTTCTTCCATTTTGAAATGTGTACATTGAATATTGTGACTGTGTTTTCCCACCTTTTCTCTCTCCATCCCTCACCCCCACACAGTGCTTCACATTTCTAATGAGTGACCGGGTCATGGGTTAGGGGCTTGCAAACCTGGAGACCCACTGGTAGGAGGGAATGCTACAATTCCTGAACAAGAAAATAATGCTAATCAGGGATTTTATGCACAAATGGAACTACAATCATGTACAATTTAATAGAAGCCAAAGGAAAAGAAGACAAAAGAGCTGGGGTTCAGGAATTGCTGATTAAAAAGAGATACCACATTAGCAGTACTGAAGTTTTTTCTTTTTTCTAGGTCCAAGACTGGGACTCAAACTCAGTACCTGTGGCCACTTTTGCTCATTGGCTAGCACTCTGCCAACTGAGCCACAACGCCAACCCCCTGAATTCTTTATTGAAAGTTTAATGTTGTTCCTATTATACCTTGAAAGACTTGAGAATGTATAAGATCAGCTCAAGATATGCCTTTTCCGCAAGAAAATGACGACATAGTTCAAAGCATAAAATTATTTGCTTTCCTTGTTAGAGAGAGAGAGAGAAGAATAAACAAAGAAGTTCAGTGCTTCTATTGGAATCTGGCTCCACTAGTGCAGCCCAGGGTGACCTTGGCTTATTACACAACTTATTTGCTTCTCTATCCTCATATGGAAAATGATGTTAAAGGATCCATCAACTCTACCTAACATGGTGGGGTTATCTGAGGATCCCATGAGATCATCTTTTCTTGAAAACTCTTTGGAAGTCATAAAACACCCAAATGCCATGTAACATATGACCTCAAGTAAACTGCATGCTGCTCTTGGGCCTGGCAATTGGAAAAACAGATACAAAAGAAAAGTTACATATTTTTTAAGAAAAAAATGCAATTGAGCCTATTATCTACAGCCTGATTTTCTAAAGCCACCTGTGCTTTCTTTGTGGTTTTTTTTTAATGTTTAATCTATGCAAAGGAACTTAACAACTTTGTGCCAGCATCATGAGCCCCCAAATCTAAACAGTTTGCTTCTTTTTCAAGTTTATTTTGGACAAACTGGTTCTAAGAAGCATTGGGAAAGAATCAAGAAGCAAGGCTCTCACAACTAATGTGATTTCAGTGGTTCTTGTCATTTGGTGCTTAAGTATAGAGCACTGTGAGATGATGGAGAACCAGGAAAACAGCTCACTAGAGGCTTCTATTCTGCCTCTCTCTCTCTCGTTCTGTGCCACCCATTGTTACCAAGCAAACCACAGAGGTGGAGGCATAGTCTTAGCGAAGGAACCTGCCAGGAGTCTCCTGGGTGACAAGCCAGTCAAGCACTGTCAGTTGGAGCTGACGGGATAGCGGGACGCACAACCACAGCTGCTGACACATGCTATCTTCATTTGGACAGCGGCTCAAGCTTCCTGGGTTCCAGAAAGGAAATACACACTTAGAATGAGCAAAAAAAGTTTTCTTACTAACTGTTCAGTATGTGGGATGGAATTTCGGAGGATTTTTTTTCAAGGTCCATTGTTCATCCCCTCCCAGGGCTTAGTGAGTATTTTATCACTTAAAAAAAAAATATGGTCATAGCCCAAGTGCTTTGTTTGTATGAGGGTGTGTGCTGTTCATGAGTGGAAAGTTTCCATAAATTTTTCCATTCTGCTCCTCCCTCCTTTGTTCATACTCGGGGTCTTTTTACATTGTCACCCCAACATGCACGAATGCACTAATTCTAACAGTCAAGTATATTTCAGAGTTAAAACTTCAAACAAGAAGAAAAGTGAGGATTCTTGTGGCATAGAATCAATTGTCCAATGTCTGGAGAGCCAAATGACCCCTCCATCACCTTAACCAACTCATTATGTTTAAGTGATAATTCTGTTACTCTGTCAAAGACATTCACTAGTATTTGAACTCAGGGCCTGGGTTTTGAACTCAGAAGGGGCTGAGCATGTCCTATTTCACTCAAGGCAGAGCCACACCTTCACTTCTAGCTTTTTGGTGGTGAATTGGAGATTTAAAAAAAAAAATCTCATAGACTTTCCTGCTCTGGCTGGCTTTGAAGTGCTATCCTCAGATTTCACCATCCTGAGTAGAATTTTTAGACACACCAGCCATGTTGGGTAGACAAATGTCTTTACCAGGAAATTGGTTTGACATAGGGAAGGTTGGTTAAAAAAAAATACTTTCCCCTTGATCTCACATGCACTTTTCTTTGTCTTTAGCTGCTTCTGCTGTGAATTCTACCCATCTATCTAGTTGTGGCAAAGCTTGTTGTGCTGGCCCACGATTGCACATCCAAACTCCCTTGTACACAAACACCAGCTTACCATTCTCTAAGACAAATGCATAGACTTGAAGATTAAGAGATGCAAGTCCATCTCAATGCTGTCTGATAAGACAGACACCTGAAACAAAAGGAACATCTGTCCCCTGCATGGGACCAGGTCACTCCCATTGGGAAGTTCCACACTTCGGGGAAGTTCTGCACTTCCGGAAGTTCTGTGCCTCTGGGAAAGTCAAGTTACAAAACCACAGGGGCCATTGGCTCTCACAAGCGGTTTTGTAGGCAGCCTAGGGAGCACATTTTGGGGCTCTCTTCTCATTACCATGCAAGAGCAGGTCATGCTGTCTTTTGCTTGCAGCACATTTTTCAACTTAAAATCAAGTTCTTTGAAGATATAACACTAAAAAAAAAAAAAGGAAACCTCAAATCTAAACATATTTCTGACTCTTCAGAGCAGCAATTGATAAATAATATACTCAAACTGTGAATACATTTTCATATGGCTAAACATTTATTTATTAAGAAATAATCTGTTTCTGGAAATAGTTCTTTTAAGTAATATTCCCCAGGGTAAGAACAAACATACATACTGCATGAATCAGTGTTGTACAGGTAAGAAATGAATGTTGATGGGTTCTTCAAGAAGGAAGATTATGCCAAGATAAACCAACTGCTTTCCCCCCCTTTCACTTATTTAGCTTTTTTGGTGGGTGAAATGCAGAGGGCAGTTGAGACAGCTCTCGCTGTGTAGCCTAGGCTGGTCTTGAACTTATAATCCTTCTGCTTTGACCTCCCAAGTACTGGAATTAGAGGTGTACACCACCACTCTCAGCTGCCTTTTATTGCTTTTATTCTCTCTCTCTGTCTCTCTCTGTCTCTCTCTGTCTTCTCTGTCTCTGTCTCTGTCTCTCTGTCTCTCTGTCTCTCTCTCTCTCTCTCTCTGTGTGTGTGTGTGTGTGTGTGTGTGTGTGTGTGTGTGTGTGTGTATGTGTTCTGGGGCTCCAACTCAGGATTTGGGCACTATCCCTAAGCTTTTGTGCTCAAGGCTACCACTCTACCACCTGAACCACAGCTCCACTTCAGGCTTTTTGTAGCTAATTGGAGAAAAGAGCATCAGACTTTCCCATCCAGATTGGCTTTGAAGAGCAATCCTTAGACCCTTCAGCTTAGCTGCAATTACAGGCATGAGCCACCAGCATCCAGCTAATAGTTTATTTTAAAATGTTAGATTCTTAATGAACAACATTCTGTTTATTGTTGGCTAATCGCGAACATTTGGTTGCATTGTGATTGAGTATAATTCGCGGAGAAACAAGCATGCAGGCAGTGATACGAGATATGCTGTCACTATTTCCTTATAGCAGGCTCACATCATTCTACCAGCCTCATTATTTACTGGAGAAAAATATGCTTTTCTGGAAAGGGCTTCTAAAGACTAGCCTCCTTGCATTAAAAAGCAATCCTCACTAGTGGAGTGGTACTGGTCAGAATTGTTTCCAGATGTTATCCTAGAAAGCTGGGGAACAGATGGGCATCAGCCACTGAGTGGAGCATCTTCGGAGCCCTGGAATGACATTGATCTAAATAAAGATAAGGCATCCTTTGTTCCTCCTTTTCTTCAAGGACTTCCAACATGTGATTTCATATCCCCAGAATTGCTCCTTTCACTAGTTTTGCTCTGGTCAAGTTTTGTCTTGTGGGGTCCAAATGGGACAGGAGTTATTGCCTCAGAGCCTCCCAAAGGGACTATGGAAAGCTACATAACGAGAGGGGGGTGGTGTTGGGGATGGGGGTTGGGAGTGGGGGCACGTGGAGAGAGGCACTGACGGATGAAAATCATAGATCTGGCTTTTAACCACGAGCTCTATGGCTTCATTTATTAGATATATGAGTATAGATAAACCAGATTTTCTCTGAATCATATCTTCAGTAGAATAAAATAGTCAAATTGTGGGATCTTGAAAATTTCTGAATTCTGTGCATCTAAGAACCAGTAAACAAAGGCCCAAAGGTTAGCATGGTCATATCTTAAACTGCATAAACAGACTGGATCAAGTTCTCAGTAGTTAAACTGAGCTACACCGCACCTCCAACTATCCAGCTATCCATCCATCCATTACCCATCTTTCCATCCTTTTTTTTCTTTACTACACATCAATATGTCAAGATATTGTTCTAGATACTGGAAATACAAAGATGAATATGACTTAGCTCTTTTCTCAAAATGCTCACAGTTCACTGAGGTGAAACCATTTTATTCATAACTAATTACAACATGATATCATTTCAGTAAGTATATTCCAGAGATGATATCTTGGTAATACATTGATCCTAAGAACTTTTACCGAGTTAGAGGAGAAGAATTAGCTTTTGGTGAAATAATTTTATACAAGTGTTTTTGGAGAAATGAGCATGTTAGAAAGTTCTACATGGAAACATAGGAAAATGATATTTAAAAAAAATATTTCTTGGGGCTGGGGATATGGCCTAGTGGCAAGAGTGCTTGCCTTGTATACATGAGGTCCTGGGTTCAATTCCCCAGCACCACATATACAGAAAACGGCCAGAAGTGGCGCTATGGCTCAAGTGGCAGAGGGCTAGCCTTGAGCAAAAAGAAGCCAGGGACAGTGCTCAGGCCCTGAGTTCAAGGCCCAGGACTGGCCAAACAAAAAAAATATATTTCTTTGGGGAAGGCATGGTCATCCTTGATCCCTGACAAGTCGTGCTGATAGTCATGTACTTCTCATATGCAATAATTGCTACAAAAGGCATTGAAGAGGAGAATCAGGAAAAAGAAAGTCCAAGTTACTCTCTGGGTAGCTGAAGAGATAACTATCTACATTCTCTTATTGGAAAATGCTTTGGACTTTCTAGGCAAAGGGATACATCTAGAGTTGGCCACATTTAATTGGTTGAATGTCACATTACTCATGCTTTTAAAAGTGATTATTTAAAACTTAAGTTCATCTTCATGAAGCACATACCTATTTGGAGATTGGTATCTTATATTCCAAAATATTCATATATAAGCTTTTAAATTCTCCAGGGAAGATATTAAATAATTAAATTTATACTTTCCTAACACTTTGATTCTTCTCAGTTTTCTGAGAATCAAACCAGTGGTCAGTTAAATGATGAGAAACAATGGCTTTTGCTAACAGAGAAACTCTATCTCCAGAGTTTCACTTCTTTTACTTTCTTCTTTACTTGTATAATTACATAGAAACTTTATGCATATTTAAATAAATATACATTTAAAACACACTGCTTTCAATGGAGATGTATTTACCACCCAGATGCCTGGGCGAAGTGTGTTCTTCTGTCTGACTTCTGCGAAGCCTGTAAGCCGGGTCACTTGGCTGGCTGGCTTCCCATAACCACCTACCTCCAACTCCATGAGATGCCATCAGATCCCACCCAAAGGAGCCAGCCGTCCCTTGAAACAATGAGCAATTCTGCAAGACACAACTGGAGCTCTGTTGCTGTGGCACAGGAAGATGCGATAAGATCTCCCAGCCACAGCATTCTTTTGTGTCAGCAGACGCAAGTGGGATGTCCCTTCTGCAGCACTTACAGAGCAAGAGGAAGCAGGCTTCGAAACACAATGTTCATTGAAATTGGCTTTCATCTAAGGAATCCCTGGGTGGCTCCTGCGCCAAGGTGCATTCTGTCTGCAGCTGAGCTCTCCTGATGCATTTCCGTTGTTTGTTCTGGGAGGGAAGACAGTACCTTTATGAGACTCACCCTTTCGCTAGGTAAAGGGCATCCCATTGTGCTGGACAGGCATTCTGTGTCAGGATGTCTCCAGTGAGTCTGGAGCCTCGAAGGAGCATTAAAAATAAAAAAATAAGAAAAAACAATTGAATCTTTTACCATCTTGGCTCCGTGACAGGGCAGAGGAGCACAGCTAGTTTGGTAACCTTACAAGCAGAAAATCACTGCTGCTCTAGCTGCTACCTTAGGCACAGTGCTATGGGGCCACAAGAAATGGAACTGAATGTAATCCTTCAGATGAGCCCAATCGAATTTTCCCAGCAGTAGGATGGGTTCCATGATCCATTGGGAGGCACTTTTGTTTCTTAAAAACCCCCAAACAGGGAAGAAGAGGTCATCTGTATGTCAAGTGGAGAAAGGAGTCTTTTCTCCCCAACTGTCCTCCTTTGAGAATTATCTTCTTTGGATGAAAAACATTCTAGATCCTAAAAGATTTCTTTGATTAAGAATAGGTCTTGAGTCACCCTATAATCCTAGATACTTAGGACACCAAGATCTAAAAATCATGATTTGAAGCCAGTCTGGAGAAGGACATTACCACCAAAATTAACCACCCAAAAGTTGGAAGTAGAGCTGTGGCTCAAGTGGTAGAGCACCAGCCATGAGCAAAAAAAAAAAAAAGCTCAGAGATGGTGTTCAGTCTCTGAGTTTTGTTTTTAAGGTCTGAATCAGTCCCCTTGGAAACAACAAAGCCCATTTAGTGTAACTGTGCTTGCTACATACTTCTTCCCATCTAACAACAATTCCTCCTTCATTGTCTCAACTCCTAACTCCAAAGCATGTAAACAATGAGCTCTCAATATAATAGACAAGCTGGGTGCTGATGGCTCTCACTGGTAATCCTAGCTATTCAGGAGGCTGAGATCCAAGGATTGTGGTTCAAAGCCAGCCAGGGTAAGAAAGTCTGTGAGACTCTAAGGTTCAATTAACCACCAGAAACCAAAAGAGGGGCTATGGCTCAAACTGGTAGAGTGCTAGCCATAAGGGAAATAAAAATGCTCAGGTACAATGCCCAAGCCCTGATATATATATATATATATATATATATATATATATATATATATATATATATATATATATATATATATATATATATTAGACAAATGATCACTACCTTTTCACTTTCGAAATCAACTAGAACGTTAGATAGACATTGTTTATTTCAATTAGTAGATATAGTCAATAGAGAGACAGAGCAAGGTGAGAGACTCTTGGATCTGAAAACAGAGCTGAGTTGAGAATTTGGTTCAAGAGCCATCTGCCTGTTTTCGGGTCCAGGCTTTGTTCTCCAGGCTGAGTGTCCTAGGCATATAGGAAAATGACCAATCTTCATTGAGGCTGCCCTTCATCTCCACAATTGGACCACTGCCCTACCTGTGTCTATATGCTTGCCACAAGATCAATGTGACTCTTATACAAGGTGATAATAACAATGAAAAAAGTGAAAAACCTGCAAGATGTTTCTTGGAATCCAATGTACTTGTTCTAGTCTAAAAGAACAGACGTCAGTCGTCAATCTTGTAACTGACACAGGACACTGACGGAAATGACAACTCAGGCAGTTAACTTTCCCAAGAATGAAATGGATTGGAAAGTACTAAGAAACGAGAATCCTTCTTAAACCTCCTGAAGAGAATCCCCAAACTGCTTTTTAAATGGCTAACCTTTATCTGAGCTAGTAATCAAACTCTTGAAACCCTGGGAAATATATTGAGTCTTCTTGGAATATTCTTGAGGCAAGATTCCCCAAACAGATACAGCAAAATTTCCTGAGATCTTTCCCTACCTCTGACGTAAGTATCTTATCCTTGGTTACAGTGTGTGTGTGTGTGTGTGTGTGTGTGTGTGTGTGTGTGTGTGTGTGTGTGTGTGTGTGTATTTCATTCTGTGGGTTAGGACCATATAGCATCAAGAACAAAGATCACCTATTAACTCAGAGCACACATAATTCAGTTTACTTTAATTCAGCCAAAAAATAATATGCTGAGTAACTGTTGTATCCAAGATTATATAACTCACAGCAAGTAAAGAGCTCCATTCCTACCCTCAAGGAATTCACAGTAGAGTTAGCTGAAGGTGATATACCTTTTAGATTAGGTCAGTATGGTTCACTGTGCACTGATATACAGCAACACTCAGAGTAGCATGGGCCCTTACTACATGAACTTTGACATTCATACAGGATACCAGGCAAGGCAATGCCTGAGCTGAAACTGAATGCTTGAAAGACAACGATAGAAGTAAAAAAGACAAAATAGAAGAGTCTCCAGAGCAGATAAGTGAGAAAAAGTAAAGAAGACTGAAGTACAGAAACCTACTTAAAGGTTATAGGTAGTTTGGTATTAAGAGTGAGGTAGAAATTTGGGTGAAGGTATGTATGCAGGGGCTAGACATGATTGCCCTGAATTTTTAAAGGTCTTTTAGAATACAGATAAAAATAAATCAGATTTAGACCTCAGTACTTTATGGTACTAAGGCTATAAATGTGATAGTTTGAGAGAAGGGATTAAAGCAACTTAAAAGCCCAGGCTAAGGTTGTGAGTTGAAGGCAGAAATAAAATATTACTGAGCTCATGGTTAGTTGTTTATGGTCTCTTAAGGGAACTTTAAAGAGCTGTAATATCACTCAATTCTTTCTTCCTGAAATATAACCAACAGAATATCTACAAAGTCCTTGGTCCTCCCTAAAATTCTGTGCACTTTACAATAAACGAGAACAAAATCGGGACATGAAAAAAAAGGAATGGGAGAGAATCAAACTCTGTGGGATACATGGAAAATATTTTTAGTGGCTTCAAATTATGAGATTAAAATGGAAAAAAATGGAAGAGGAAATGGTTTAGGATACATACAGAGTTGAATAAAATCTCTTAATTTTGCTCCATAGGAAGTAACAATGGCAAGAATGATTTAAGTTTTTCAAAAAGCAGGGCGTACATGGAAAAATATCCTCTCTGGTCAAAAAACCAATAGGAACTAATATTATTCATATAATTTTGAAATAAGGCTGAACAGAGCTTTATTAAATAATAAGGAAGAGACTATGTGGGGCCTTGGGGTGAGAGGGCTTGAAGTATTTCTCAGTGCCCTGTTCTTTTCAAACTCCACTTGCTAATGACTTTAGCAAGGTCAAGGAGCAGACAGCTGCTCAAGCTACATCATTTCTGGATTCAGAACAAAATGAAAATGCAGAATCTTTTATTTTAAAAAGTCAGAAAAGAATATTCCCTTAAAGGCATTAAACTATATATATATTTTTTTCTTTCTGACTCTTCCTTGTGACTTGTCAAGGATTTTTATTTGAAATTATAATGTCATTCTAAATAAAGAAAAAACAAAATTGTAATTAATAGCATGACTTTTACCATTTATCTTTATATTTTGCAATGCTTATCTTGGACACAAATAAAAATAGAAGTATAAAATTCAAATGTATACTTATACATAAGTATTTTGTTTTTATTATAACAGTGAACTTGTAGAAGAATATGACCCAGCTGTTTTTTTTTGTTGTTGTTGTTGTCAGCAGTGGACTTGAACTCAGAGCCTGAGCACTGTGAGCTCTTTCATTCAAGGTTAGTACTCTCTACCACTTTGAGCCATAGTGCCACTTCCAGTGCCACTTCCAGGTTTCTGGGGGCTAGCTGGAGATGATTCTTGGGTTTTTTTGTTGTTGTTTTTTGTTGTTTCTTTTTTGCTGGTCCTTGGACTTGGGCTCAGGGCTTGGGCTCTGTCGCTGAGCCTCTTTGTGCTTAAGGCTAGCACTCGACCACTTAAGCCACAGTGGCACTTTCAGTTTTTTTCTGTTTTGTGGTACTGAGGAATCAAACTCAGGGCTCATGCATGCTAGCAAGCACTCTACCACTAAGTTTTATGGACTTTCCTGCCAGGGCTGGCTTCAAACCATAATCCTCAGATCTTAGCCTCCTGAGTAGCTAGGATTACAGGTGTGAGCCACTGGCTCCGGGCCTAGCTGTTTTTATCTTACTTGTTAAGGCACATACATTCTATCAACAATCTGCTTTTGCCTTATGATTGGCTAATGCAAGGAAATGACGTAAGTAAGTAGGACAATGATGTTCCTTGCTGGTTGTCAGAATTCCATTGCTTTCTATTTGCATTGAGAACAAGTTTGCATTTATAACAAATGTGTGGCCTGTTGGATATATCAGACCAGACCATCTCCCTTCCCTACTAATTCTGTTACAGATTTAGCATACTTACCGTATTCACTCTAACATTTTAGCCACAGCTCTATTTCCAGCTTTTCGGTAGTTAATTGGAGATAACAGTCTCATGAATTTGTCTGTTCAGTCTGTCTTTGAGCTGTGATCCTCAGTTCTCAGCTTTCTGAGTAGCTAGAATTACAGATGTGAGTCACTAGAAACCAGCATTGGAAAGCTACTTCTTTCCAATTATTTCTCATTTTAATCACAGAACTATTTCAGAAAATCTTTTTAGAACAGCCATGTCTCTAACAGGGCAATGTCTAAACCAATCTCATAAAAACTAGGTAGTGACTAACCAACCACAGGAAAACAATGATGTAAATTTAACCATGTGAGTTACAGACTTTTTAAAATTAAAGATAAGGCTTGAAATGATTTGAGTTAATATCATGATGATGATTACAAATTAAAATCTCATTTGCTTAAGATCCTACAACAGTGATCAATGTATCTGGTTCATTCTCTACTTTTAGTCTTGGGAGATGTTCAAGTCCAGGGAGCAGCTTTGTCTACCAGGAAACAATGTAGAAAAGAGGAGACGGGAATAAGTTAATATTGATCTTGGATTTTCAAAATAGAGTACAAGGCATTGGGATCCTGTGTCAATTTTCATAGGTGACCCTAAAAGTAGATAACAAAAGAGTCTTTCACCTCCTTTGAGTTGCCTTGCCAGCATTTTGGGGAACAATGTCTTGGAATGTGGTTGAAATTAAAAAGAAATTTCTTGGTGAAAATATCAACATCGTATGCAACTTGTTTGTGTGAGTCAATTAGCACCTATATCTTTGTATGTGCTAGACTAGAATGTCCAGAGGACAGAGGATTAATACTGAAATACCAGGCTGAAGGCATACTGGACACATTTTCCTTACCAAAAAAAGAGGAGGGCGCTTATCCAGGAACTCATAAAAAACACTGTCGAGGTCACTGGCAGTTTTAGCCTCTGTATCTGGAGAGTTATTTATAGGCAAATCATGATAATGGGTGGGAAGAGAAAAAGGAAAGAATAGATTATGAAAACCCACGCATCTTTTACAAACTTTTATTCTAAACAGTTGTTTTCAAATGCCACATTTCCATCAAAATTTCAACCAGATTTATTAACCTCATGTTTATTATCTTTTGCTGTGTCCTGCTGAGCTTCAGGAGTAAAGGTCAAAGGTTAGGTTACAGCACTGTTGGATAGCCATAAACAAACAAAGGATAACAAAGGAATGACCAATTGCTATGTGAAAGTGATTGATCTACTTTGACCATACATGAACACATGAAAAATTTCAGACACCCACCAAGTGAGACTTGAACATTGTGCCTAATATTTCAAGGAATACTTATATCATTTCATACACAACTTTTAACTTTTAAATCCTAAGTCATAAACTTTAAAAAAATAGAATATTGATTCTTTAACTTCCCTCAAAAGCCATATCACAATAATTCTAGAAGGGAAGTTTCTAAAAGATTTGTTTTATTAAGTCAGCCTATAAGGATCAGTTTTTTTAAAAAAATGTGCCATTTGTTTTTGAAAATTAAATTGATAAAAGTCTCAGGGCAGGAATTCTCCTTGGTATTCAACCCTGCTTTCATGTTCAACTTAATTAACAAATTGTGATATATTAGCAATATCATATGTTTATCAGATGCTTTATGCCTGATAGATTGTACTTAGACTCTATCATATGTCAGAATTAGAGTGGGCTACTGCTCTGTACCCTCTACTTTGTGTCTTGAGCTCAGAAAGCCACACATTCAGAACATGGTTCTAAGATGAATATTAGCTGATCTAAAATTTTGCATACTTCTAAGAGTTCATTCTAAACATTCTATTTTTCTTTCCATGCAGAGTACATTTGCAATGTCATTTATTGTGTGTGTGTGTGTGTGTGTGTGTGTGTGTGTGTGTGTGTGTGTGCATTCATTGTCCATTTTATTTCAAGCTCTATCCTATGTACTATTTATGGCGGAGTTCATTCATAATTGACTCCAAACCCATAGAGTTCTACTATCAAACTAATTTTCTAATAAGAAACCATGTTATTGGAGAACAAATAATTTTTGGCCAAGAACCCTAATTTATTAAATGGTAATGATGGGATGAAAAACTAAAATTTTCATATTAGAACCTGAACTCTTATTCATTATTTGCATTAAACCCTATTTTGTTGCACTAAAATGATGTTATATTCAATAGCATTTCATATGCTAGAGAAAATACAACTTCAACAAATAGGTCACAGAAGTGCTTAGATTTCATTAGGTTAAACTTATTCCTAATCATCACAGTATGTAAAAAAAAAACAACCTTCACTAATGAGGGCTAAAGAAATAACATATCTATTAAGAACAATGTGTACCTTTATAGGAACTAAATGTAGATAGACAGGTGAATAAGAAAGTAGGTAGACAACAGATCTCCAAAAAGAGTTGGGATGCTGGTACACATGTATTTGAGAAAGCATTAGCATCCATTATACTGGTTCTTGTGTCTGTTGTTACCAGAATTATTTCCTCATGATTACATCCCAGAGTGGGTCCTTCCAGCAATACAAAGTCAGCTCTATTTCCTACATCTCTTTCTTCATTCTTTCTCATTCCCTGCACTTGTCCCTATTCTTCTCGGAATTAAGTGAACTTCTAGCCCATAGCATAAAGTCTGAATATATCACTTGTCAAAAGTAGTTAGCCTCCAGTTATGAATTCATAAACTAACAGCTCATTATGAAATCAAGCAGATTCTCATCATCAAAGTCTTATGTAAAAGCTTGGGCCTGGTGTTCACTTGGCAGGATTATGCATTCAAATGGTGCCATGACACCTGAGACTTTTTCTCTCATGAAAGTAATTTTTTACAGATTTAAGATTGAGGGATTTCTCAAGAGTGATATTCTCTATCCACCTAAAAAATTATATTTCACAGTTTTAATGAGATAAACATGTCTCAAGCATAATATGTAGTACTTGGGAAACCTTTTGTGAAATTGCCTTCTTACTTTAAGGAAAGGTGACAGATTAAGTGTAAGTCCTGATGACTAACTGCAAAAGTATTGTAACTATTATTGTTTCTCTGCACATAAATAAAATCCCTCAAATCCTGGGCTGCTGCTTTGGAAAGTGAACTGTAAAGTGGGCGATTTTAGTACATTCTCCCACTCAGAAACTGTGAAAACAGAAGCAGAGAAATTTGGGAGGGAAAGACCTTATGTTCACATAGTAAGCTTTCATCATGATCATTGTTTTTACTTTTATCGATGACCTGAGCCAGTTTAAAACTCATAATACATGTAGACTTCAAAGGATCCTGATATTGTTTATAGTAAAAGACAGTACCTGAAAGGATTAGATCTGTGCATTTAGAGGACAGTTTGCATTTATGTTAAGTGTTGGTTTAAACTACAAGCAGATTTGAACCTACATTACTTAAAAAAGATAACCTTGAATATCAGAAAGTTTTTAGCACCGTTATTATGTAAATGTGAAAATAACTTCCCTTTCAGTCAGTTCTCACTTCAGCATCGGGGGTAACTTGTTTTATTTTTACATCCTCTATGTTATTAAATGATAACATTTAATAAAGTCACATTTCATCGTGGCTGACAATATCTTACAAGCACAGAGCTTAACAAAACAATGCGGCAGTAAGAGTTTTGGCTTTGTTTCATATTTCATTTCCTGTCCATAGCTTATTGTTTACAAGCCGGGAGAGCCTTTTGACAGTCTTTAGAATATAGAACTTATTTACTATTAGTAACCATTTATACTAGAGTATGGGAACAAAGGACATTGCAGTTTGCAACAAAAATGGAGTACCCCACTCATTCACTTTCAGAGTAAGTTAAGCTTAAGTGGAGATGGCACGATTATACTAAATATTTGACTCATTTTTTTGACAGTATGATTCAGAAATATGTGCCGGGCTTTGCTTTACCCCCCTCCCCTCCCCCCCCCCACCGGCCATCCACGTTGGGGGGGAGGGGGCGGTCCTGGGCTTGTCTGCCTCTTCTGTGTGTGGTCGTTTCTCGCTCTCTCATGTCCCCTGGCCAGTAGGGATTAATCACGGGAGCGGGGACCACAGGTAGCCTCAGTTCACATGTGGTCGTGAGACCCCATGCCGGCCAGCCCAAGAAAGACACGGGCGCGTGGGTGTCCCAGAGAAAGCCTCAAGGGCGTTCTGGTTTAATAAAGGGAGGAGCCAACAATTTATACCCCCAAAGGCAGGCACAGGAGAGGGGCTACTGGATCTTAACGATTGGCTAAAAAGACTGTCCATCTGGTGATGTCATGGAACTTCCTCTATGGGCGGAGACCACAGCCCCCCAAGGACTGGGTTTCTGGGGTCCCCGCCATTACACACGTGCTTGCCCCAGGGGCGGGGGCTTCTCTTCTGGTTGAAGGCAGAAGGAGGGGGAACGGGCTAAAGCCAGTTGGCCCCTCTTAAAGGCGCAGCTGTCCCCAACAAATATGTACCAGACCTTTCTTTTCAAATATGTTATTTTACTTCAAAGATTACCAGGATGAAACAGAAATAAAGGTTGAAGAGTTGTGGTCAACAGAATGGTCATGGTTTGCTAGAATTCGCCATGTGCTGACATTAAAAAAAGCATTTTCTGGATTTGTAAGTGGTTTTTTTTTTTCCATTCAATGAAAAAGAGTTTATGGAAAAATAACATTCATGTAGGAAAAGAAAAATCTACTTACTAATGCTTCATTACCTAGATCCAGAAAGTTAGATGGTAGGTGAAGTATCCACTTCCTTGGTTATAATCAAGGAAACAAAGAACATTCTACTGGAGAATATTTGTGCTTTTCTTCTCTTTCTTTTTTAAAGAATGGAGAGCCAGGATTGGAAACCATTGAGGATTACTTCCCGAATAAAAGTCAGCTGTGGTCACACAATGGCCAGCTAGTTTCCCTCCCAGTACCAGACCAAGGTCAGAAATTTCAATTGTGATTCCTAACTTAATGGAATATTTGTACACATTTTACACAGGCCAGCATTTTATACATGTGACACATGCAGACCCACCAGTTTCTTAGCAGAACCAATATTCTTGGCTATTGCCCTTATTTTTTAAAAATAAACTAAGAATGTACACAACTGGAAGGCTGGCATTTATAGTACACTGTAATAACTCCCCACTCCCAGTGCCTCCCTCAAAATTAAATTAATAAGTTTTACTGGAAATGAAAATTAGACAATTATCACTAATATCATTAGACTAATATGAGAGTGAAGGTAGATTTGAATGTTAGAAAGTATTCTTATGGGTTTGTTCCAGAGTCTCAGGGTCAAATGCAAACAAGCATCCTTAGATGTATCAAGGTAATTAAACTTAATTACATTTAAGTCATCCTACATACTATGTATGGGAATGTGCATTGGTATAAAAGTTTTGAAGAGTAATGTGATAATATTTATCAAAATACCTCTTCTAGGAGATTTCAAGTTTTAAAGGTTTATTTCTATTCTTTCTTTAAATTTTTATTGTTATTATTGAGCTGTACAAAGGGGTTACAATGCTATCAGCCAGGCTATGAGTGCAATGCTGTTTGGTTAATGTCAACCTTTTCTTCATTATCCTCTCTTTCCCCCTACTATTCCTGTCCTCAAGCTACATAATTCACTTTTAACATAGTGTGTATTGAATACAGTGGCAGCATTTGCTCACCCTTCCTTCTTCCATTCCTGTGCTTACTTCTATTCTTACAAGATAAAGCTCATAAACTGGTTTTTCTTGTATTTAAAACAAAACTATGAGAGACACACTATCCTTACTCCAACCCAATCTCAATGCTATAAAATGCCTTTATTGAGGGAAATTGTGTAAAACATATACAAGATTTTTGTTTTATCTTTCATAAAAGGTGTGAGTCTATACTTACTTTAAATTAAAAGTTTTAAAAGTCTGTTATATAAAAATAGATATGAAAATATAAATAATGCAATGCTTGAAACACAAAACAAACAATATGGTATATTTAAATTTAGCATATCAATGATAATATTAAATGTAAATAGTATAAACATATCACTTCTGTAATCCTAGTTACTCATGAGTCTGAGATCTGAGGATCAAGTGCAAAGCCAATCTAGACAGGAAAATTCATGAGACTCTTATCTACAATTAACCAGCAAAAAGCTGGAAGTGGGGATGTAGCTCAAATGATAGAGCACCAGCCTTGAATAAAAAAGCTCAATGACAGCCCCCAGGCCCTAAATTTAAGCCCTAATCATAGCACACACACACACACACACACACACACACACACACACACACAATCAAAGTGCCATAGTGAATTTAAAAAGTCCCAGATACATGTTACCAATACAAAATAAAATCTACTTTTTGCTTAAATGCTAGAGTGCTTGCCTAGTATGAACATAGCACTGAGTTCAATCCCCCTATAGCTGGAAAAAAAAAGGAGTAAATGAAAAAGGATACAATGTAAGTCTGAGGACACAAATAGGTTAACAGAAAATAAATAGGAAAATATACTCTATGCTAAAATGACTCCAAAGAAAGCTGGAGTAGCTATACTAAAAGTGACAGCTAATACCAATGATAGTATCTGTTCATAATCCTCAATTCCTTTTTTCTTCTACCTGAAAGTAAGAAGTAGGATTCACTCTCTTTTTCAAAATTTTAATCATCTAAAATAAGAAAACCTGAGTATACACTTCAGCAGGTAAGAAGTACTTGTTATATGGATACCCAGAAAAGATTTTAAATGTCACCCATCCAGAAAAGGTATTTGGTATAAAGTATCAGATAACATGGGAAGGATTTCTCTGGAATTAAGAAGAACTTGAAAATTTAAATGTTTGTGTTTGGTAAATGATTACATCTACACTGATGACTCTTTCATTCTGGGAAACAAAATGTACCATGCTTCTCTTAAGTTATCCATTTATTGTTGTTGATTATTGGTATTTACTCCTCTTTCCACAGGATTATCACTGCTTGAATGACAATGTGTCTAAAAAGTATCCAAATAGCTGGACACTACCAATAGCTCACATCTAAAATTCTAGCTGCTTGAGAGGCCAAGATCTGAGAATGTAAGTTCAAAGACAGACAAACCCAAGAAATTCTTATTTTCAATCAACCACCAAAAAATCAGGACTGGAAGCATGGTGCAGGTGGTAGAGTACCAGCCTTGAGTGAAAAAGCCAAACAAGAGCACCAGACTTTGAGACCTCAGTCCTGACACAAAAAGAAATATCCAGTAGATTTCGTTTTTAACTAAATATTTTTTAGCATTTATCTCATTAAATAACTGTACTGTTTTATTGATTGTTACATTCCTATTTTTAAAAAGTGATGAGTTTGGGAAGGTCACAATGAGCACATATACTTTAGAATGAATGCAGGGAGGGTATGATTGAATCTTCCTTGTGGTACTTTATTTGACACTCTTTTTGAGAATATCTTACAAGACAGCTGTGGGTCATTGATAGCCCAATAGGAAGGATTGCTTACCCAATTATTCCAGAGGTTACTAGGCCTCATTTCATGCTATAGCACTTTTACATAATATAATCTCTATGACGCTTATTTAGAACAAAACATCTTCATATAATTGATCCTAATTCTTAAACAAAAGCTCATTGCTTGACCAGTTTTATACTCTTGCACCAACAAAACACTCATATGGCCTTTTGGCATAACTAGGCAGGAAATGACAAGCTGCTAGCAGAATCTTGTTCTTTGCCTTCCAAGACCACACACAGCAAACAGCAATACTTGCCATTGATTGAATCCTACATCTCATGTTTTGTTTTTTTTTTTAACTAGGCTTATATTACTCAGTATATTATTTTATGATAAGCTATTAGGAATATTTAAGAGATTAACTATTCTTGTTTCAACTCTGCACATTTTTTTTGGTGTGATTACAGTTACGCCTTTGGTCTTGCTCTGAGATTCACTGTGAATAATTTACTATAGTGCATATTGTGTTCCAAGAGTTTGTAGGAATTTCTGGCCCCAAGGAGGGCCTCTTTTCAGTGTCCTTTATTCTTGTGCCCATTACCAACAACTCTTAAGTGATTTCAGCCTAAGACTGTTTTGATCATAGCAACTTTTTAACTCGCACTTTGTGGAAGTAAGCTATTCCTGAAAGAAAGAAGAACCAGAGTTGGTTTGTGTTAATTGGTGCTATAGAATGGAAGAGAGAAATCTACATTCTTGCAATTTGAATGGGTAGCCTGTGCCAAATAGAAAACTTGGCAGGCAGAGTTAGAAGTAATGCATGTTAGAGAACAAAAATGAATATCCTCTCCCATATTTTATATCAGCCATCCTTTTCCTTTTGCCATGTAAGGAAAAATACAGCATTATATTTCTAATAATCAAGAACTGAGCATAAAGGCCTGGGATAATGGAAACAAACTCAGTTTGCTTCATGAAGTTTACAAAAGCTCACCTGCTGTGAGGAGAAGAATAGTAGATGGTTTTAAATTGATGAGCATTATAGCCTGATGGCTCCAAGGATCTTGGAATCTCTCTCGGACAAAATGAACCAATTTTTATCCTCTTCTTTATCCAGAAAATGATGCCATTTCTTGGATTCTGCCAATTTTTAAACTTTTTAAAAGTCATCCTCAAGTAGTTGTACAAAGGGGTTTCAGTTCAACACATTATTTTATAAGTACAATGCATCATGATCAATGTCACTCCTTTCATAATTCTCCACCATCTCTCCCAACCCCACCCATCCTCTCAATTTACTGTGCAAGTTTTAAGAATTGTAATCCACTTGGAAGGACAAAAGCTTGATCTGTTGCATAATATAATGCTCAAAAGATCTGATAGGAGTTTTGCAGCTGTTTCAACCTACTTGGAAATAGGATTGATTGTTAAATGAATATAGTTTCAGATTCTTCTTCTACAAAGATAACTGGCAGCAAATACATGTGGTCTTGTCTGACATTAACACCACATAAGTGAAAAAGCCAATAAAAGAATAAAAGAAGACACCAGATATGTGCTCTTTGGAGGTTCTAAACATCTTTGCTTGAAGTCTCATTTCTTTAATCCAATAAAAGTATTGGCAAAGTGTTTGGTATTTGAGACACAGTAGTGGGCGTACTGTCACGATGTAACTAAAGATGGTGGGAAAACCAGTTTGAATAAAATGAGATCCAACTTGAACCTTTGCCCATGCCAGGAACTAAAACCAAGTCAACCCACTGTTAAGTGTCAAAAACGTTTGTTGAGTCATTAGACTCCTTTGTGCTTCATCTGTTTCTGAATATCTGCATGTGTCTGTTTTTATATGGATGTATATTCTTTAAAAAACAATTACACCTGTTTGTGCCATTCAGGAAACAATTCTCTGTTTATTACATCTTCATGATATGTCAAAGGATGAATACAAAATGTAAATTCTTACTATGACATACTACGACATATAAACAGAGGATTTTATTTGGTTCCTGGCTTACATTTAGAACCTGTCTTCTTAAAAAAAATTTTAAACCTAGTTTCTGGAAATCGTTCATATGAAGTTTGCTTGTGCAGGTAGATTTCAGAGAAGAATAAAAAATAGAGGTGAACAACACCATTTAATGCCAACCTCAAAGCCAGTAAAGTAGTTTTGTAATCTTGGAGTAACCACTAATAGTTTAGTGGTGCAAGGTGAAGTCTAGGTCTTCAGCTGACCCCATTTTGTCTCTCTTCACTTTTTGATAGGAGAGCACTACTTTGTGGACTAGCTTAACTGGATTTAGGCCACCTTGGAGGGTGAAAGTGCTTCAGAATTCCTTTAACCCAGTCTCAGGTAACCACAGCTGTAATAACTGTCATAAAAATCAGTGGAGAGAACTGAGCTGTGCCAGAGAGAATTTTAAGAGGAGAGACACTTAATTCACCTCAAAACAGAACTGTACTTATGTAGCACATCTCCAAGTCTACTAAGTGGCCTGTCTATTAACCATCATTGGAGCACGCTGCCCAGAAGGTTGAAAACATCTCGCAGAAAAGGCAAACTTTAAGGAATTTAGGGGGCTAAAGCAGCTCATTTCATTTTAGAGAATGAGGACCAGTATAGAAATATGGCCAATTTTAGCAAACTGTAATTTATTAAAATACACATAGAGGCCCTCACCTTCTTTTTCAGTCTTACTTGCTCAAAACAGTGAAGACAGAATCAGTCTTACTATACCTGGATTGTCTTGAAAATTCTCCTACCTAGCCTGACTTCTCAACTGAAAATATCACCTGGTCTATAATACATGTCATTAACACTATCATTGAAATTGTCATCACTTAAAGCTGAAACTAATGGATTACCTTTTTCTATCTACTTCTGTCTAGTCTATCACTCTCTCTCTGGGCCCTGCCTAGGTGTTCTACTGGAAGGACAGAGCAAGATAGTATAATGCACATAATATTCTTATGGTTCTAAACCCTATATGTCTCCTCAAGTAATAAATTTAAAGCAAAATAACAAACAACACCAAAAATTATTATAGGAAAAACTTTTTAAGAGAACCCTTTTAAAGCTTTCTCCTGTTGTACCCCTTGACACTATCTTTTCCTTCTTGTCAGTTATGTATGACTTTCTTGGCATTGTATAGATGGGAGAATATTTAGTGTTTAAGAACAATATTCAGGATTTTGGTGAAGGCCTTTGCTGAGAAAAGAAAGAAGAGAGCATGCATTAGAAGCATTGTGCACATTGAAAAATGTTGTTGTTATGTTCAATGTACCATGTAAAATTATGCCTTTTTCTTTTTTCTTTCTTCCCCGTGGTTTTACCCTTGATGTCACTGTAACTTGCTTTGGCACCCTGGGTATTGTATATACGTTTATCAGAAGTAGGGAAGGGAAGGGGAACATCAAAATGAAGAGACAAAGGGAAAAAGGTAAACCAATGTGTTGGACTCTCTCTACTTCCCCTCTGCTTGGGGGGGGGGGAGAAGGGGCTTGTCTGCCCCTTCCTGGGTGGTCCTTTATCGCTCTCACGTGGGAGCGATGGCCACATGTAGCCCTCGGTAGTGTGTGGTCGCAGGGTGCCCCAAACCCGCCAAGGAAGACACGATGCTTGGGTCCCTGGAGAAAACCTCTAGGGCTTCTGTTTATTCAAATGAGGTGCCCCCCCAGATATACCCCCGAGGGCGGGCACAAGAGAGGGATTGTAGATTGGTCACAGAGGGCTGTCCATCAAGTGATGTCAGGGGACCTCCTTTGGGGGACGGAGGCCCAGCCCCCCAAGGATTGGGTTTCTGGGGTGTCCTCCACTACACATGTGCTGCCCCAGGAGCAGGGCTTTCTCTTCCTGCCAAAGGAGGAAGGGGAGGGACAGGCCAAGGTCAGCAGTGGCCCCTTAAAGGCACAGCTGACCCCAACATCTGCTACTCTTTTTTGTTTGTTTGTTTAAATTAGCAGGGGATATTGTAACATGGCATATGTAGGTATAAGGCAAATGCTGACATAAGACATATATATATATATATATATATATATATATATATATATATATATATATATATAGGGGTAGGTGAAGTGGCCATCTGTCTGGCTTTGTCCAGGGAAGCTGGAATCCTCAGCTTGTTTCTGCCAAGTGCAGGAAGGTGCAGACATCAGCTTCCTTTGGTGGTGAGGTAGAAGTAGGCTGGAGCTCTGGCATCCCTGGTAGTTCACAGTAGCTGATAACTTAAACATAAGTGATTAGTAAAACATTCTTTTTATATATAAACATTGAAGTGAAGGTGCAAGGCCTGGAGTTCGGTCCTCGGCTCTGGGAGGGGGAAAAAACAACAGCTATAAAAGGCCAGAAAGAACCAAGGCAGTTTGGGAATAGACTGTGGTGACTTCCGGCCACAGTCCATGCAGCTAATACACACGTTGGACCTGTATCTTAGGAAGCAAAATGTTAATTTTGGGTCAGGGAATCTTAGGTTAATAGTCACATTTGCGCAGTTGTTCCAAAATGACCCTGGTCCCTTGATCTTAAAGAGTTTATGAGAGCACAGGAGAGGAAAAATGGAGAAGCAAAATCTTAGTCTATATCAAAGAATTGTCAGGATTAGATGCACATGTGACTAGAACCTTTTGGAGTTTTTCTTAGACACATTTGTTTGCACCCAAACAAGATCAGTTTGGGTTTAAAACCTCCTTTTTTTTTTTTCTTTTTTTGTTTTTTTTTTGTGTTTTTTTTTTTTTCTCTTGGCTTGGAGTCTGGTGATAAGAGTCACGACTGCCTCCAGGCTGTTTACTGTGACTCCACCAACAGGCTGCAAAGAACAGTTTAACATAAGACTTAAAGCAAGTTAAAATAGTAATCAAAAGGCAAGTAATTTTGAAACCATGATGCCAGATTTTACATGTTTTACCAACACAGACAGACAGGCGGACATACAGACACTTGTGCACAAGCTTTGAGGAGTGCTTAGAGTTTTTTTTTTTTTAAATTGGCCATGTAAGTTTTCTGGAATTCCAGTGGCAAATGGTATTATTTTGCCCATAATAGAACCACGTGGTTGATTAAAAAAACAAAAGGAAACCTCTCCTCAGTCAACAGAAACACTCACAGACTCAAGCAGATGCATGTTGTATACTCACAATACCCGCTGCCGCCACTTTCCAAGTCGGGTTCTCACTCGCTGCCTCTGCCCCCACCCCCATAGCCCTGGCTCCGCGCCAGCAGTCCTGAGCGGCCCGCTCTATGCACGCCGCCGCCAGTGCGCTCTATTCATGTCGTTGGCGCTAGGCTCTGCGCTGCCCGGTTCGCCAAGTCCCAAACATTGCCCAGGCCATGACCCCCTGCGGCTCCCACCGCCACCTTGGGTCACACGTCCCCAGAGGCCAGTGCGCAGTGCGTGCAGCCGCTCCCAAGTCGGGACTTTAAAAGTCCCGGGGGGGGGGGGGGGGTGGGCCGCTGCCCCACCTGGTGCCCGGGAGCGCGTGAAGCTGTGCGCCCATCTCCGCGGGCTGCAGAAATCCCTCGGCCCTTGGTCTGAGTGCCAATGATCCGATCCGTCCTCTTGGGACGTGGATCGATTCTGCCCCATCGCCTTAGATGGAGGTACCATCACGCTCCGGAGTACTTACTCCGATTTTTCCGAGGGCTACCGACAGCTCCGGACTTGCTTTTCCCGTGGACATCCTGCCCCACACTGGGCCGCCATTTGTTGGACTCTCTCTACTTCCCCTCCGCTTGAGGGGGGGAAGGGGCTTGTCCGCCCCTTCGTGGGTGGTCCTTTATCACTCTCACATGGGAGCGATGGCCACATGTAGCCCTCGGTAGCGTGTGGTTGCAGGGTGCCCCAAACCCACCAAGGAAGACACGGATGCTTGGGCCCCTGGAGAAAACCTCTAGGGCTTCTGTTTATTCAAATGAGGAGCCCCCCAGATATACCCCCGAGGGCGGGCACAAGAGAGGGATTGCAGATTGGTCACAGAGGGCTGTCCATCAAGTGATGTCAGGGGACCTCCTTTGGGGGGCGGAGGCCCAGCCCCCCAAGGATTGGGTTTCTGGGGTGTCCTCCATTACACACATGCTGCCCCAGGAGCAGGGCCTTCTCTTCCTGCCAAAGGAGGAAGGGGAGGGACAGGCCAAGGTCAGCAGTGGCCCCTTAAAGGCACAGCTGACCCCAACACCAATGCAACAGCAATACTTACAAAACTATATGCTGTAAACCAATTGTGCAACTCGGGAGTGAGGGAGTTGGGGAGGGGGGAGGGAAGAAAATGAGGGAGGTAACAAGTTTGATAAGAAATGTACTCATGGCCTTATGTAAGAAACTGTAACCCCTCGGTATATCACTTGGACAATAAATCATTTTTTAAAAAATAGTTGAGTCCCTATGGTCTCCCTTATTGGGAATAATTAGTACAGGTTTAGGCAAGTCGTAGCAGAGCATCACAAGGCCCAATAGCTATACCCTTATGAACACATAAGATGATGCTAAGTGAAATGAACTCCATGTTATGGAAACAATGGTTATATCACAGTTGTAATACTTTCAACGTCCTATGTGTATCTGTAGCTTCTATTATTGATGATGTTCTTGTATCACCTTCCTGTGGTTGTACCTACACTATCTCTGTAATCTTATCTGAGTATATTGGAAACCGTCTATACTGGTATTGGAAGTAGGAAATTGAAAGGGAATACCAAATTTGAGAGACACAGGGTAAAAAAAGACAAACAACTACAAAAGCAATACTTGCAAAACTGTTTGGTGTAAGTGAACTGAACACCTCGGGGGGGGGGGTGCGGAAGGGAAAGGGGGAGGCGGGAGGGGGGTATGAGGGACAAGGTAACAAACAGTACAAGAAATGTATCCAATGCCTAACGTATGAAACTGTAACCTCTCTGTACATCAGTTTGATAATAAAAATTTGAAAAAAAAAATAGTTGAGTCCCAGGCCTGTCTTCTACAAAAGGCAAAACTGGAGAAAGAGTGACCAATAAACTTCCCATAGGGTTGCAGTACCTGAGAAGAGAGGGATCTCTCTTCCTCAGTATAGTTCCCATATGTGGGCAAGACCTGAGAATATACACCTACAACACTATGAATGAAAAGAGAAGATTCTATACCTTCTACCATCCTGGGTCTAGTTTCACTGGAACAACTGAAAGTAAAAAAAAAAAAAAAAAAAAAAAAACTGCACCAAAACAACAACAACCATGTAGTATAGACATTATGTGTGACTGAGAAGTTCTCCTCTGCATGTGAAGTGGTCCTAAGATAGGCTGGTTGGCCTTGGAGCAGCTTAGTGATTCTCCTCTGGACAGCATGATCTAGAAGCAATTACATGACCCCTGTGCCCCCTAGAGGGCCTTGTTAGTATCCATGAAAGCACTGATGCATGGAGCAATGATGAGAGGACTACAGGACCCATGCTTCAGGGGATACCGTGTGAGAAGACTCAAGGACCACACAAGAACACCACAATTGTATTCAAAGCTTTGGTTTGGGCTCTCCACAGCCTTGACTGGGGAAATTCCACATACAACACAGCATCATGAGGGCCGGAAATAAAGATGAAATAAATTTCTAGATAAGTAAAGTTGTAGCTTCTGTACATCTGAAAACGAGGACTTATAAACCACCACTGGCCATTGATAACATTTCTAGTAATTATGTCTTTTATGTAATAGTAATGATTTAATATCATCAAACATGGATAGAGAAAAAGCCAGTCTACCAACCTCTAGATATGTAGATATCCAGTATCACTTAAATATCTGTTGCAGATCCCTAATTCAGAGTTCTAGTTTGGAAAACTTTTATACATTTGATTATAATGAATTGCAGTATATTTAAAATATCTATAACGGCGTTTGCTGGTTTTAGAATATGTATACTTATGATTATTTTCAAATAATTGCACAAGGGCATTGGAATTTAACATGTCCATTTATGTGCACAATGGATCTTGATTAGAGTCACCTTTTTCACTGCTTTCTGCCTCCCACTTCTCCTTTTCTCTAGTAGTCTCATCAAGTTTCCTGTATTCATTTTCACAAATCTATATTGTACTCATGGTTTTAAAAATGAGATTGCCTTCCAAGATAAAAGTTGCAGGTATATACCCTTTATAACTTTTTATTTCATCCTGCTGTGTGAGACATTGGGAATAAATATGACATCTATTACAAGCCTTTTGTCTTGTGGTGATAATGATTTTTACTCTGTATACAGGGAACAACATTTGGCTTGCAATGAACCAGATCTGCAGCAGAGAGCTCTTTAAGACAAAGTCTCTTTGTATCCATCAATCGAGATCACTAATAAAGACACCAATAGAAACTATTCAACCTCCTGTTGAATATTTTCTAAATTATTGGTCTCCCTGCAAGAACATTTTTCCTCTGGTATAAACAGTGGGCATGAATAGGATGAGTGTTTGAACCAAACAAAAGTACCAGGTTTCTTTCTGTTACCCAAACAGCAATAAACACCAGTAGTACAGCACGCTACCCAGCAGCCCATGTCAGACAATGGAGCTCACACACAGGGCTGGAGACATTCAGTTCTCTGATAACATGAATGTCCAGTCCCAGCTGGGGAGACACCAACAGCCAACACAAACAGTGGCAAAAGAGCCATTGAAGAAAAATGGAAGGCTTCCTTTCCCTCCGAAGCCCACAGAATGCAGAAGGGTTACATTTGGGCATCGAGGAATGAATCTTGTCATTGTATCATGAGGCTGAGCAGTGCTCTGTTTCCTTTCTTCCTCCTGTAATCAGTTCTCAGGGATCCTGGCCTAAGGATTTATTCTATCAGGGCTGCTTTATCTGTACATGTCAGGATCAATACATGAAAAAGCAATAACAAAAATCTCCCCAAATAAGAAATGAGGTGGTTTAAAAAAAAAATATTGTTTCAAAAGTAATTTTGAAAAACTGAAAGGCAGAAATGTTGATTTGCATAAAGTATACTAAGTGGTTAGACTTAGTTCTTTAAAATGCTGTATATCCCTATATGTGTACATATTTTATGTATATATGTATATATTTCTAGCTTTCTATTTCTCTATTATCTATCGGTCATCTATCTATCTACCTGTCTATCTATCATCTCTCTACCAACACTTCAGAGGAAATGTGGTTTTCTCCATTTTTCCATAGGGGAAAACATGGAGAAAGGTGATTAAGTGACTAAGAGTTTTGTGACTGAAATATTAACTCAGGTGTATTTTGCTTTTGTTTTTCTTCTGGGAATTATGAAAACAATAAATAAAACAGTGACTTTCAGACATTTTCTTTACTTTTTCATAAGAAGAAGAGATCTTGTATACAATATATGAGCATAACAAAGGATTCATAAAATAATAACAAATAATATGTACCTTTCTATGGGATCAGCACATTAATATTTTCTATTTTGTTTTTTCTTTAACAGTAAAATCTGCAGAAATCCACTAAATTGTTTTCATTTTATGACTCTCATGATTTGACCAACATTTTGAAAAGTTTTTCTAAACATATCAAATAGTTCCTTGGCTTTTTGTTCAGATATCACCATTTTAGGAATCTGAGTTCTTATGTAATTGTCCATTTTATTTCTGGACATTCCTGTGTGTGGAGCCTTCCAGATCCTGAGAATATCCATCAAATCTCCCATGAGTCATCTCTTCTCCAAACTGGCTATTTCACTTTTTAGATTTTTTTATATGAACTGTTTTCTATTCCATTCATTTACCTTAGAACATATTACGTCTTAGAATAGCCCTGATACACAGATAGATTGTAACTACAATTCCAATCTTTTGTCTTAAATATAATACTTTCTTTCTTTTTCTTCCATATATATATGTATATGTGTGTATACATATGCATACATATATACATACTCATACATACACATATGCCTACTTTGGAGTAGAAGAAATGTGTCCTCAAAAGTACCTAACATTTTTACTTATCAAAGTCCAAAAGATTCTAAAACAACAACAAAAGCAAATTTAAAATTTAGAAAACTATCAGACAGTGTAGGTCAAGTTTAGCAATAGCTACTTTAAGGTTAAAAACTAGACTGGATCATAGCAGCGTAAGTACTCATCATATGGGATCACCTTTTGTCTTTTATTTTCCTACTTCCCCAGGTTTCCAGGAGGCTCTTTCAGTCCAATACATTTATAAGTCTTAGTTTGTTATGGTTCAGATCTAAATGTCCCCCAAAGGCCCATATGCTGAAGAATCATTTGCCAACATGTGTCCCTGTTGGAGGGTGATGGAACCTAGCTGGAGAAAGTTACATCATTGAGGGTGTGCTATTCAAGAGCCCTTCTAATCTCTCTTTTGGTTTCACCATTATGTGAGAAGCTTTGCTTCACCATGTGTTCCCATGATGCTTTTCCTTGCCACAGTTCCAAAAGAAATGGGTGTTGAATGACCATGGACAGAAACCTCTACAAGTGTCAGCCAATATAAATCTTTCCTCTTTTAAGCTGATTACTATAGGTTTTGTTTTTTTCACAAACATGGAAAGATGCATGACACAATATTCAACGATTTTTGTAAAGTCATTGGAAGATGAATTTCACTCTTATCTGCATTCTTCATTCTCTTTCTTTCAGCGTGACCTTGACATATCCATTACTGACTACTAGATCATTGATCTCTCATCCAATTCTACCTTTCTCTGACTGGACCCATTCTGAGTAACTCAGATCTTCCCTCTCCATGAGTTCCTGTTCTGCTCTTATACTGTATTCCTGGCTGGATTTCAGATAACCCATCATTGTGCTGTGCTCAACTGACTAACTCCTCCTTACCACACCCACAGCCTCTTCCCCACCTGGCTTCTCTCCTACCTGGGTCTAGGTAGCACATTTGTCTCTATGATTATTTTCTGATTCAAAGGAAAACAGAGTGCTTGAGTTATTACTGGTATCAGTGTACTGTTTTACCCAAGAATGGTCAAAAGGTCTAGCATGCTGGTGCATGGCTATAATCCCAGGATTTTGGGAACTGAGACAGGAGGATTTCGAGTTTCAGGTTAGTCTGGGCTACACAACAATTTCCTTCCTTCCTTCCTTCCTTCCTTCCTTCCTTCCTTCCTTCCTTCCTTCCTTCCTTCCTTCCTTCCTTCCTTCCTTCCCTCCATCCCTCCCTCCCTCCCTCCCTCCCTCCCTCCCTTCCTTCCTTCCTTCTTTCCTTCCTTCCATCCTTCCTGTTTCTGTCTCTGTCTCTGTCTCTCTCTCTCATACACACACACACACACACACACACACACACACACACACACACACACACAAATAAAATAAAACAAAATCCAGGAAATAAAGTAAAACAAAGAATGGTGAAGAATGTCACAAATATCATTTTGGTTGTGTGGCAGGTCACCTTTCCAATTTTGCACTCAATTTCTACATATAGTCTGCTACTGTGTCTTCCTTACTACATACACTATTACATATATACCAGATTTAAATATAAGTCTACCTCTTGTTACCCCTTTGACATCACTCAAGGCCCATCAGAAAAAGTCTAGGAAACTAACTATCCTACCTCATTCAAACCTCACTACCAATCTGAGTATCATTCATCTGCTTTTTTCTGTTTGATTTTGTTTTTAATGGAAAGACTAAATCCCCAATAAGTGAAGGTATGTTTCTTAAATTGAAGTTTACATTGGAAACTTCAAAGTTTAGGAAATGTTGCTTTTTTTTTTTTAAAAGGCAACTCAATGCTCTTTAAACTATTTAAAACTTGATACCACCTGCATTTTATGGGCTTTTGTAGTTTAAGGTAGTATCATTCATTCTTTCTCCCACACAACTGTGAAAGAGTACAAGTTGCTATCTTCATACCAACAGTGCAGTAGTCTGCTAAGCAGATATGATGAGGCTCTCCAAAAGTTCTTGACCCCAATACCATCACATTCTTTCCTACCAAGTCACCCCTAATTGTAAGTCACAACTACATCATTAGAGTGACAATCCTACATCTGTGGTGATTTGCTGATTAAAAAACAAGGTTTCCCAAATTTTCTTGTGAAGACAAGAAAATGTAAATGACAGCATAAACATTTGTTCTAAAATCAGAGGTGGAAAGTCAGGAAATAATGACCCAGTCCATTAGCTGCAGTTCCATTTTGATGGTATTTGAGCATCTATGGCAGATCTTGTTCTGTGCTCAGCTCGTGGTCAGTCTACCTTGAGACCCTGGTAATTGGGATTTCTCTCCTCTTTGTACTTTACACACATTCTTCTTCACTTCCTCCTGCCCTATGAGGTAAAGGCAATGAGCCTATTCAGGACACCTCTGTCCCCAGACATGTAGGAGCCTCTTCCTGGGTTGATGCAGCCTCTCCCAGGTTTGTCTTCCAGAGGGAGGAGAACTCTTCTGGAATGTACACTGCTAGGGCTGTGGATGGCCAAGAGGTGACTGTTTATAGAACCTGGGGGAGGAAGATACATGTTGAACAGACATCGCTCTCAGAAGGAATGAAGGAACTGGATGGTGGAAAGAGAAGGGAACAAGGTCAAACTTGAAGGGTATCTCCATTCCTATGGTTACCTGGTGGAGCTAATAGATATTGCTGCAAGTAAAGAATGTTCACTCAATCTTTCCAGAGAGGCAGACACATAAATAGATAATGTTACTACAACAAAGTGAACACAAGGCGTAGAATTCTTTGAGATATTCAAGGAGGATTATTTAGGCCAGCCTGGCAAGAAGATATAAACGTTGTCTGGGAAGAATGAATACTGAGGGTATGAAAAAGGGAAATATGGGAAACAAAAGAAATAACTTGGAGACAATATAAGCTATAGTAAGATTATTTTTAAATGAATATATTTTATAGGTAAATATTAAGTAATGAATACCAATAGGTATCAAACTGCTTTCATTCCTCTGGAGTTATCTAGTTCCAATAAAACTTAATCACAATGAAGATGAAAATTGTATTCCATATTATACACTTCCTATTCAATGGCTCAAAGCTTGCCACAAGCTTGAAAATGCAATTATTTTCTTAATAGTTTCATTATACAATCCTGTCTAATCATAGTAACACATTTTAATTTCCCCTTTATTTATCAGTGAATGTAGTCTTGTATTTGGGGGAAGATTTTATTAATTCATGATAGAAGATTTTTAATAAAAGACTTTATATAGCTGAAAGAATAGTTGGGGACAACAATTTATTGAATAATCACACTAAATTTTGAATATTATGGAATTATTTTCCCTACCTGTTGATTCACTGGCTTTCTGAAATGTTTGTTCTTCCACTTTATCAGTTCATGAATTCCTGAAAGTTAAAAAAAGGTAGAACAATCACCATTTTTTTTCATGATCTTGTCTCTAAGTCCAAAATTAGTTGTTTATTGTTAAAAACATCACTTTTACTAGAAGGATGTTTGGCTGAAAGAATGCTCCACATGATAAGCATACTGGACATTTTTAAGCAAAAGAACTAAGTACTAGTAGAACCAAGTACCAATACTAAGTCTCTGTCTTTGAAATTCATGGAAGAGAATAAAGAATTCATATGAAAACATGTTTCAGCCAGTTGTCAGTGACTCACACCTTTAATCCTAGCTACTCAGGAGGCTGAGATCTGAGGATCATAGTTTAAAACCAGCCCGGGGAAGGAAAGTCAGTGAGATACTTATCTCCAATTAACCAGCAGGAAACTGGAAGTGGCACTGTGGCTCAAAATGGTAGAGTACTAGCCTTGAGATGAAGAACTCAGGGACAGCAACTGGGCCCAGAGTTCAAACCCCATAACTGACAGAAAAGCAAAGCAAAGAAACATGTTTCACTATCTTCTTTTGCTCATTGTGATCTATTTTCTGATTTCAGTGAGTGATGAATAAGTAGTTAATACACAATATGTTGCTCCAATGTGAGAGAGACAGATGAAATGCCTTTGAACAACATTTTGAACATAACCTTCCACTAATTTAGGGGATTTAGGGTGGAGATAAAATGTATAGAAATGATACTAATGCAGTGAGAAGCAAGACCCTCATTTCATCACAAGGATGAACATGGATATGCAGCAATTTGCAAATAGCACATAATTAGGGATAGTTTTTTTGTAATGCAAAAATAAACCCTCTAATTATATAGAGAAGTGATTGCAGATAATGATAGTGATCTACTAGGAATAGATTAAAGGATTGAGGCCATTTTTCCCATCTCATTCAGATACAGAGATTTTCTGCATTGCCCTTTAGAAATGGCATTAATGGGAGACACTGAAGAAAGACTGTCTACGTTTACAAATTCTCCCAAATTTTCCTTGACAAGAACCTTATGAAATGATATCACTTTCAAATCACTGGCAGGTGCACTAGAAAGTCAAGAAAATGGAAGAAAAATAATCTCCCTTATTTGGATCAGGCAACGGTTCTGAACTTTTGGCATTTCTCAGAAATAACTGTTTTCAAATTTCTTATTCACATTATTTTCTTGACTTCTCTTTTCTCTTCCTTTTCTGTTAATTTTCCTATCTTACTGGTATAAAACTTGAACTATAGAAGCATGACCAGATTTTGTTTTCCTAGGTGAGTAATAGAAGTCAGAATCATCAACTTCTTTCAGAATAGAAATTTGTCTAGACAACCTAAAACCTAACTTTTTTGTTACATTATAATGTTACTTTTTTTAAAAATTGTTATTGTAAAGGTGAGGTACAGAGGTGTTATAGTACATAAGTCAATTAAAGAGGATGCTACTGTTGTGTATAAATGATTCTTCTCTTCAAATGGAAAAGCAACATCATGGCTCTTGTCACACACTAGTGTGTCTTTTGGGCAAATTAGGATCTATTGGAGCCCCGTCCTTGAATTCTGTGATGACATAGAATATTGTGACCAGCCATTGCCCCAGCTTTCTACCATCTGCTCACTGAAAGAGATGAGAAGGGCAACCGGTCCATTGGCTTACTCATCTAATATATTGGTTTGGGGGTTTTTTGTTGTTTTTTTTGGCAGAGTGTGGTATTTTTCTGGACATTCTTTTTCTTTTGTGCTAGTACTCAGGTTTGAACTCAGTGCTTTGAGCTGTTGCTTAACTTTTTCACTCAAGGCTGGCAATCTACTACTTGAGCCAAACCTCTACTTTCCTGTCCCTGAGCATTACTGGCCAAAATTGATTGACACTCTAATCTGGGCAATGTGATGTGGTTTAAAGAGAAGCAATAGATTGTGTTTCACCAAACTAGCAAAATGCTGACACCAGTAGAATGTGATGTCTTGTAAAAGCATATGCCTACAATAACTACTAGAAGAATCTATATAAAGAGAGACATGTAAAACTATTCTACAGATGGAGAATTATGAAAAGAGTGGCACTGATCAAGATACATTGAGAGCAAGAAGCTGAGGAAAAGGAAATATTGATTCTGTATATTTTTACAGAAAGAAAGAAAATAGTCAAGCCAAATAGCAACAGAACAGCTCAAGTGGTAGAGCACTTGACTAGCATGTACAAGACTCAGGGTTCAATCCTCAACACCAGAGGGAAAAAAGGCAGTTGTGGCCTGGTTGATTTTGACAGGACGACAGCTCTTGTTAGCAGGAAAACTGGAAATAAAGACCATCAGGACCTGGGTTCTCTCTGCAACTCTATCACTGTACTCCTGGAGGACAAGAGTAGAATCTTGCTTTATCATCTTAGATTCACATCCAGTCAGGAAAATCCAAGACATCCTTTCCAGAAAATCTAGTAAAACTCAACTCTACTTCACTGGTATTAATTAATTGGGACACATGCCAAATCCTGAAATAATAACTGATTCAGGAAAATGAATTGTGTTGGCCAGTTTAGGTCTATGCTCATGAGAGTTAAGTGTGGAGTCATTTTGAAGGAACAAATGATCAACTTGGTTTTTCTGCTTTTTTTTTTCTTTTAGTGTAACTTGTGCTGAAGGTGCTGAATACCCCCTCCCCCGCCCCAGAAAAGAACCAAGAGGAAGATACCAGATAAACTAATTCTGAAACATTCCAAATGGGTTGTAATTGTAACAAATAATTAAAGCAAGTAAAGAATTCTTAGGGGATAACAGGTGTTTCTTTTTAATTTAACCCTGGGTGTACAGAGTTCACAGTATTTAAAAATGTGAAAAGGTATCATTCCTATGTTATTAAACATATTTCCATCAGATCTCCCCCCATGAGTAATATTCTAATAGGATATATTCCTCAAATTAGTTTGTATCGGCTGTATTAAATAAGCATATTTTGGTATGTGAAGTGATTTTATTTACATTTGGAAATATATAAAGTATGGCATAAATCCAATAAGCTTCTGCTCTAAATTAACACAACCATTTCAAGACTATCCTGATCAGTTCTCGTGAGGATCTCTTCACAATTCCCCATCAAGCCTTAATCACACCTGTGAGGTTTTTGTTTTGTTTTGTGTTTTTGTTGGTGGTAAGGCTTGAACTCGGGGCCTGGGCATCGTCCCTGAGCTTTGTTGCTCTAGGCTAGCATTCTACTTCGTTGAGCCATGGCTCTACTTCCAATTTTTGAGTGGTTAATTTGAGATAAGAGTCTCCTGGGGACTTTTCTACCCAGGCTGGCTTTGAACCATGACCTTCAGTTCTCAGCCTCCTGAGTAGCTAGGATGGACAGGTGTAAGCCACCAATGCCTGCCATCATTTGTTAATTTTTTGGCCTTGACCTGGGCATAGGATAGAAGAGGCAACAGTAGAATTTTCTGTTTTGATGTTTTAGCAAGCCTTCATCTCTGCTAGGCATAGATGTTTGAAGGCTTCATAAATATCTTCACTCCAATGAGTCAATATATCAAGAATTTTCAATGGAGATGGAGTATTCTGCTATACCTTTACCTATTTTTTCTATTATTATTTGTATATATATGTGTATATATGTATATATATACATATATATATATATATATATATATATATATATATATCCTTTTCTCCTAAGCAACAAGCTGCTATCAGTACCGAAACTAGATCTTAATTAAGGATTTCTTTGTTCACTGGATAATTATTTATTCAACAAACATTCATTAATTGTCTTATGTATGTTAGGAGCCCTGTTATAAAAGTATATGGGATATGATCCATGGGAACACTTAGAGAAGTGCTTAACTTGACTTGTATGAATAGATGCTTCATATCCATGCTTGAAGTACCCAGCAAAGAATGTGGTATACAGTGGAGATTTCAGAAATGCTTCCTTAATTGGTTAGTTCAGAAGAGCTGTGCCAAATATAACCCTACCCTAGGGTTGGTATGTCCAGCTACTAAATCAAATCAGAAAGTATATTATTCTCCCATCCTTTTCAGTTAAGAGCTAATAAATAAATAATATTTATTCAGACCAATTAGTCAGGAGTCATATTTTTTTTCCTAAATTATAAACTTCCTTGTTTAGTAAGAAGGAATCTCGGGGTGGAAGAAACTAGAAACATTTTAACCGACTAAGTAGAAGAGGTAGGAACTGAATTCTTGTCTATCTGGAAATAAAGGCCACAATTCTACTCATTACCACATACTTACTGCAGTAAACACTCTTAAAATACATGCTCTTAAGTCTATTTCAATTGGAAGAACCTTAATTTCAGTAGCTGTCTTCTTTCTCACTTCATCCAATGTTCTGTGACTTTTGACAATAGGAGTCTAACGGCTCAAGTTCAATATAAATTTGTGTTTTTGACAGCATCAAGCAATCCTGGATTCTTCATGTTCATCTCATCTCCCTATTTAATGGATGAGCTGTTCAGTAACTATTTTATGCATACTCTCTTGTGCCTCTATGTGCTCAGGCTCAGTAGGAAAAGAACAAGGGTTTCCAGAGCTCCAACAGGAAGCCTCCCTTAGTTTACAGTTTCCAGGCCTTGGGCAGGTAATCAGCCAATGGACAGAAACTCACCTGGGTGATATGCTGCTCAGATGGAAGTCCCAACCTTGCATACAATAGGCTCTTTGAACTCCAAATGTTCATAATTCTTCTCTCTGGTTAGAGAACCCAATGTGTAAACATCATCAAGCGAGCTTTGTTCTCATTGTTCTTGCACATACACAGTACCTATATTTTTATCTTGTTTATGAAACCTATTTCTGTTACACGTTCTTACAACCACAAGGAGGCCCTTTTTGTTTTGAAGTATGATCTCAAACTGTAGTATAGATCCAGCTGAAAACTAGGCTTGATGTAAACAATATAAACATGGACCCTCAAAGCTTGGTTGCTAGGTTATCTGAACAGCAAAAATATCCACATGGGGTTTATCACCAAGAGCTAATAAAAGACCACGGTGATGGTCCCATCACAATGGTTCCACTGTGGTCTGTGAGGTCAGTGTCAATGAGCATCTTCATCACTTGCCTTTATGAAAGGTTAAAGTTTCCCAGTCTAGATGTGGGAATGAACAGAAAAATATAGTCTGAAACAATAACATGCTGAGACAGGACAGCGCCAGAAAGACAAGGCCTCTTCAGCTGTGTTTCCTGGCAGTCCTGGCCCCGCACACTTCCACCTCAGACTGAGAACTGAGTTCCTAATGAATAATGATGCCAAATGATGTCAGGATGGATGGCCCCTTTCCAGTGGATTCATGGCTTATCTTTGGGGCCAGAGAGTTAAAAGTGATAGCAGGCTGCTAGCTGTTTTTGTACATGCTTTGACAGGGTGGAGGTAACTAATTGGCTAGTTTCTAGAGTTTTAACTTACACTGAGTGTGAGTTCTGTCTTCCAAACCCATTGAAGTCAGCCTGTGAATCACACTTTAATAAAACAAATATTTAATTGTACTCATGTATATAACTTAAAAACTATTGATTCTGTAGTATCAAGTAACTTATCACACACTCCTATTAAATATGCAGTATCATTCCCATTTTACTATTGGAGAAACTGATCCCAGGGAGTGAAATGACATGAACACATCACATATTGATAAGTGGCAAAGCTCTGGAACCTGACCTCAGAATCTTCCTGAGTTCCTCACAGTGCTGTCTTTGTTGGTGAGGTTTTAATCATTGTTTATTATTCTAAGTTAACTTTTTCGCCACAAATTACAAAAACAAATCATCATGTACTTCTCACTCAGTGTAATTAGCTCTCATAATAGGATGTCCAAAACTTGATAATTCTGGTTAAATCACATGTAATTATTTCATAGAAGTAATAGTGAAATCATTTATTCTCTACAACATAGCAAAGAGAGTCTGAATTCAGATATTCTTAGCCTATACTTCAGAAACTACATATCTGAAGAATACCTATGGTTATGCAAAGATTCACAGGAAATTGGAACAAATGTGAATATAGATTATAAGGCAGAATGAAAACTGAGAAAGATAAAATAAGAGATCTTGAGCTAATAGCAAGAAGTCTTAAATTTTTGACTGAGTTTGAAGCGATCTGGGTTTGTGTTCACGATCCGCTGCCACTGGAAACCACTTTGGTAGATATGTCTAAGAAACACTAAAAAAATGAAAAAATGAAATGGGTAAATTTTCAGTAGATTTGTTAGCTCACCATCCACAGAAATAATAATATTCAGTGTTTTATAATTAAATGGTAAAAATGGAAAAGAAATGCTTGGTATGAGAGCCATAAGCAATGCATTTCACACACAAAAAAAAAAGAAAAGAGGAAAGAGAAAGTAGCCATTCATTTGACTTGTGAAAGAAAGGAGACAGGAAAACAAAGAAAGAAGGAGAGGAAGAAGAAGGGAAGGAGAGAGAAAGAGAAGGAAAGTAGAAAGAGAGGGGAGAAAGAGCGAAAAGGCAAGAAGGCAAGCAGGAAGGAAGGCAGGAAGAAGGACAGAAGGAAGGAAGGAAGGAAAGAAGGAAGGAAGGAAAGAAGGAAGGAAGGAAGGAAGGAAGGAAGGAAGGAAGGAAGGAAGGAAGGAAGGAAGGAAAGAAAGAAGGAAGGGAGAAAGAGGGAGAGAAGGAGGAAGAAATGGAGGAAAGGAAGGAAGGAGGGAGGGAAAGAACTTACTTATCTCTCTCATATCATATTCACTTAACTGGCTTTCAGGAACCACAATGTTCACTGAGCCATCTTTGTGGGCACAACATTATCTAGTGCAATGTGGGCAGCTTCCAAGAAAAGAGAAGGCATACTTTTAACCCAACAGCAGCTTCCAAAAAATGGTATGATGAGATGAACATAAATTATAATGTCTAGAAATACAAATAGAATGAGTGTATATAGCAACTGAAGACTGAGCAGCACTGTTTTGGTGGATATGATGATATGTGTAAGAAAAAAGAACTCCAGAGTCTATTTATTCGTGTTGTACTTCACTGTCCAATAGTTAGAGCGGTCATCAATTTAAGTAGGTAGACTTCTGCATGTCCTCTACCCTATAAATAAAGCATTCATCAAAGAGTGACAAAGCCAACAGAAACAAAGATAGTCTCTGGATCAAATGAGCTGCTACTGGGTTCTAGTTTTGGATCACAGGATAACTCAGGTTGGTTCAACAGGCCCACTAAACAAGAACCATTAAAAATGTTGATTTCACAATGCTTATAGGTTTTGATGATTGGCAAAGTTCACACCCAGCTTTGCCTTCCTCAGCTACCACTCTACTTTCTATGTGCAATGTCAGGAAAGTTCCACTCAACACAGCAGGCCACCTAGGTCATCCTGGGGAAAGGGCCCATGTCCTGTTATTCTAGAGACAACAATGCTCTCTGAAATCTTAGTGGCTCAAATGAGAAATCTGTCTCTAGTTTCTGTGGAATACTAATTTACACATTGTAGCAATATTCAATTTAATAATCTAGCTGTTCCAATTTCGTCTCCATTTGCCATCTTGATCTATTGTTTAATTAAGCTTTATTTTAAAAAACATTGGAAATTCTATTTCTATGTTAAACAAATCTAGCCACTATATGCTGATATGTTATTGATCTTGAGTAATTTTAATTTAGTTTGGTCATATAATTGATCTGATTACATAAATCTAATTCTAATCCAATTGCACAATCCTATTTTTCAGTAAAATATGACCTAACAATATGTTCTCAAATTCATAATCAACAAATCAATAAATCACAAGAAGTGCAAAATCTTATAAGTAGTTTGAAAGAATAGTTTTTAAAGGAATTTAATAAGCAGAGTAAGGGAAGAGATGAGTAGAGGATGGATTGGCAAGAATATTGAGAGGGATGATTTTGATCAAAATAGACTGTATTCATAAATGAATTTTATATAACAACTCATTTGTATACTACTTAAAGATAGTGATTTAAAAATAAGAACAAAAACAAATGAAAAATGACTTATTAGAGATTTCTCTATTTTAAAAATCGAGTAATTAAACAAAAACACTCTTGGCCAAGAGAAGTGTTAAATATGTTTGGAAAGTAAACAAATTACTATGCAAGGGAAGCATAGACTATGCTGAACAGAAACAAAATATTCAAGTACTTACTTAAACAAAAAGAAGTTGATAGCCTGAGTTACCATAACTTTTAATTAATATTTCATAAGTCTGTTGTAATGTATAACATGCTACTCATGACATGTTTTAACATATACTTGGGTCATGTTTCTATGAAATTATAAAAAAAATACAGAATTCTTATTACTCAACAAGCTCACAATATAATTGGTACAAAAACATCACCAGTGATAGAAAAGATACACTGGCAGGGGTCTGGCTACTGTTTGGTTTCAACCTTCTTTCTTTCTGCACTAAATCTAAACAAACTTTTTCAGAAACAATGCACCTGGAATTTTGTCAATTCTAAGACATATTATAAATTCCTTTTTTTTTCAAGGAACTTAAATTGGAAAACCATTTGAAGCTGTCAGTGGGAGAGAGGCCTATGGGAATGGATTATCTCAGATGATCAGGACTAAAGTCTTGATTTGCTGCAGAAAAAAAATAGACCAGGTATTATCTCAAACTATGACTATAAACCAAAAAGAACCTGGCAGCTGTAAGGCCCTCAATGTCTCCCTATTTTCCTTCAATGGCATTCTTTACTGATCAATTTTCTTTTCTCTTGTCTGTGCCTCTTCACATACAAGAAGAGAATTTTAATTTGGAAATTTGGAATAGGATATAAAGAATATCACACTCTCAGCCCTTTGTGCTTGGCTGTATTTGATTTTTGCCAAGATTGGCCTCAGTAAACTATAAGCCTCCAGAATAAAGACTTGGTATGTTTGTTTTCTTGTTTGTTTATTTTTTTGCCACATTTGTTTTAAATCCTTTTTTCTTTGGCAGATACCCAAGCAATGAATTTCCTTTAAAAAGTCCTTTCTAGCTGGGCACCCCTGGCTCAAGCCTGTAACTAACTATTCAAGAGTCTGAGAACTGAGGATCCTGGTTAAAAGCCAGCACAAGAAGCAAAGTCTATGAGACTTTTGTATACATTAAACTACCAAAAAAAAAAAAAAAAAAAGAAAAGCTGGAAGCCGTAGCCTTGAGAAAAAGAAGCTCTGAGTTTAAGCCCCAGGACCAGCACAATAAAAACAAAGAAAGGAACAAATAAAGACCTTTTCTGCTTCAGTTCAATGATCAAGGTCAACACAAACTAAGTCATGGTGGATTTGTGTAGGTTTGATGAAAAATGAGTGGAAATGACTCCTAACCTAGTGGTCTTCCCATAACTCCAGTGTAACAAGACATATGTCAGATAAACCCTCACTGAAGAACATTCTTTAAAAAGTCTTGCAAATGCCTCTCAAATAGTCAAGGTCATAAATCAAGAGTGTCACAATCCAAGGACCCTAAGGGGATATGAGAACCATATGTAAATGTACTATCCTGCAGAGGGTTCAGAAACTGAGAAAACATTGGTAAAGGCTAAGGAAATCTGAAAAAAAAAATATATTTTAGTGGGTAATAATATATCAACATTGACTTAATAATTTTTAACAAATGTAAATGTACTAATGGGAGAATATTGCATACAAAAGATATGGGAAGTCTCTGTCATCTTAAGTATTTTTTCTTAGTCAATAACTATTCAAAAACTAGAAATTTTATTTATTAAAATCTATGTAGCCAAGACTGGTGGCTCATGCCTGCAATCCTACCTACTCAGGAGGTTGAGATCTGAGGATCCTGATTTGAAGCCAGCCCAGGCAGAAAATCCTTGTGAGACTTATCTCCCACTGACCACTCAGAAACAGAAAGTAGGGTTGTGGCTCAGAGTGGTAGTAGAGTGCTATCTTGGAGCAAAAGACTCAGGGCAGCACCCAGGCCCTGAGTTCCAGCCTACAACTGAAAAAAAAATGCTAATAAGAAAGAATGGGAAAATAATTTGTTTTAATGGGATTCTTGAATATGGTAGTTCTGAGGCTATACTTATATGTCAAAGATTCTCTCATAAATACTTCATAGTCCTGATACTTTGTAAATTCTTCTAGCTCACAGGTTCTGGAGATATCTAAAAACCAGAAATGGGTAGTAAATATCACTCATGGAACACACCTTTCTATCAAATACATGGGCTTAAAAGAATCTACTATTTAATGACAAAATCAAGCTTTCAAGACCAGACTCTCCTTTTAAATGCATTGCAAATTGAACCATTAAAATAATAGAAATATATAGGAAGGAAAAAAACAATTTCCAGTTCCTCCCATGTAACTATGGCTGTCCTTCCTTTTATTCTGTATTCCTTCTTAGTGCTGTAATTTGTACTGCTGGTAAAAAAAAAAATGGACATTGGTTTTTATATTATAATTTTATCCTAGAAATTCCCAGGTTATTCCCTATCTTAATAAACCTGAGAGACACCTTTACTTTAATAGCCTGGATAATCCATGTAGTGAATGTTTCACAACTTAGTGAAACACCTCCCTAATGATGATATGCCAGATTCCTACCACAGGAAGATCAAACTCCTCTCTAACACTTCTGTGTACCATTTGAACAGGGAGCTGCTGACTGTAGTCTATTTATTCCCTGGGAAAAAGTCAAATGCCTCCACTTCTGATCTTAGCCTCAGGGCCCTGAGAGCAGACATGCAGAGTCTGTGCTCAGCAGTTTGGGGCCCACAAAGCAGAGCCTCTGCAGTTGGAAGTGACCAGTCCTCATGTTCTCCTTTCACCTTTTCAAAATGCCTTTTCATGAGATCGGTTGTCTGCTTGTGCTCACAAAAGAGAAGATTCTTGATGTTAATTGTATGTATCACAAGTATGCCTTAAAAGTGAAATCTCATCATGGGCAGGAACTCAAAAAAGAGAATAATAACCAGTAAAGTATATCACACACCATAAATCTGTGACGTCTTGGATGGTGGAGGCAATGTTATTTGTCAGATGTCATCATGCCAAGATCATCTCTGTGGCTCGTTAACTCCAAAGAGCTAAATGCTACATGCATCTGGCTCTTTACTCTGTGTGTGTGTGTGTGTGTGTGTGTGTGTGTGTATTTAAATCACAAATGGTTAACTGAGACTTGCTTATGTTTTGAAATCACTGCAAAAGTCCAAACTCAAGTTTGGTTTTGTTGCAATGATAGGAAGGAAAGGAAGTGTGGTTGTTACCAATTTAAAAAACAAAAACAAAAACAAAACTGTTCTATAACAAAAGGTAGAAGGGGTTAGAACAGGATATGTAGGAGTACCAACTCATAAAAATGATCACTACATTGGCAGAACTGACGTCAGGAGAGGGAAAAGCATGAGTAATGTTCTTGTCAAAATAGGACGTTCTGGACCATCCCATACAAACAAGCAATAGAAGGAGTCTGGAGTCCTGCCGATTCAGTCTCATGAGTAAACATCTGTGAGGTCAGTCTCAGCCAGGCAACCCAGGCAATGTCTTTCTTTGTGAATTACAGTCAACACAGAGAGCCCAGGACCCATCAAAACAGGAGGTGAAAGAGACCAGAACACTGGAATAAGAAAATAATGCTGTATGGGTCACTGTGATCTACCTTGGTGACAATGAATCAAGATGCATTTGGGAACAAATAGGAAGGAAAAGAAGTGAGGTCACTATCCATGATTCACCTGCCTTAGGTCAGGCTTGTTTGCTTAATAAAACACCTCAGGGATGTTTGCTATAACAAAATGTTGTATGATGGGTGATATATTAAGGGAAAAGTTTTACTTGCCACAGTTCGAATAGTTAGAATTGCAAATTGTATGGTACATTTTTCAAGGGTAAAGTTTTCTCTGACTAAAAAATGAAAATTAAAAGTTCAATGTGAAGAAGGGCTCAACTACACAGTATGGATTCATTTTGGAACAACATACTGAGAAAGACTTATCTAGTCTTTTGTTTGTTTGTTTGTTTGTTTGTTTTGTCAGTCATGGAGCTTGAACTCAGGGTCTGGACACTATCCCTGGGCTTTTGTGCTCAAAGCTGAGGCTCTACCACATTGAGCCACAGCACGATTTCTAGTTTCCTGGTGGTTAATTCCAGATAAGAATCTCATGGCCTTTTCTGCAACTGCAATCCTCAGATCTCAGCCTCCTGAGTAGCTAGGATTACAGGTGTGAGCCACCAGTACCCACTAACTTCCAGTTAAGCCCCATCTCTTAAATATCCACTCCTTTCCTGTGCTATTTATGTTAGGAACCAAACATCCAGCACATAGACCTTTTGAGGACCATAGCAGGGACCTCATTACTCACTATCTCTTGCTATTGTTTCTTAATTGGACATGATAATCATCATTGTTTTAAGATGTCCTTGCTTACTTCTATAGGATTCTTTTGCACATCAATAGATCTTAATCCATCTATTAGGGAATTTAAATTAGTCATGAAAAGTCCAAGCATCCCTTTTCACTTTAAATTTTTGTTCCTTTCCTACATTCATATTTTGGGGTTATTTTCTTTTAAGAATGCTGGTAACATGTTTCTATGTTCAAATAAATCAAAATCAGACAGCTTATAATTTATTTTCTGTAGCTGAGTTGGCCTTGTAGTGCCAACCTTTCTCTTTCTTCACAGGAAATCAATCTGGGAGTTTAAGACCTTGTTTGATTCATTGTCTAACTCAAATTCTGGTCCAGTCCAATAAGTCAGGCTGTAAATCAAGTTTACCAATTGGGAGAAGGGTTGTTTCTATTTTTCCTTTCAGAGTAGTCAGTTTGTGAGGCTTCAAAGCACTGTGCCTACTTTGTCAATCTATATGCTATTCACAAAGTCTTAGCCCATAAGAGGAGCTTAATAGTTTCTATTAAGTAAAGTATAAAAGGGATAAATTATAAAGAGAAACAAGCTAGGATGTAAATATATGTATACGTAATATATATTATATATAGAGACAATACAAATCCAACCCAAGATCATCAAAGGGAAACTCTTATGGTCCATTTCTCTTCCACCTAATATGAGGCAGAGCTGTGGCATAAAGGAGTCTGAGACTTCTACCACTGACTCATCTTTGATTCTCTGGTTCTAGTGAGAGTTGTTCAGGCACAAGATTCTAGTCAAAGCAGGAATCAGAGTTGTATGAATAGATGAAGAATCTTCTGTCCATAAAACCACAAGTGTCTCAGTGCATAATCCTTTAGGTGATGTGAGATTTCCAGGGAGAGACAGCCTTGTATAAAGGCATACACCTTGACAAGAGAGTGGGGCCATATTTCAGCCCCAGGTGTCCTGTCTGAAGGGCAACTTTACACAGTGGTCAGTGACACTGTTAATCAGTGTGGCAGGCCTGCCAAGACTGTGGTAGAATATGGCAGAAGCCAGGTGGCATTGTGTCAGGCAACCTAAGAATGCACATCATCTGGGAAGTAATATTGGTAACACACTGTACCAGCTACTTAAACTGGAGACCCTACTCAGCTTACCATGTTTGCTTGAGTAGCACTTAATGTGAAAGACCAAAGGGAGTTGTTGTGGAGAGTTACTTCTGGTACTTTGCTTCCTAGTTATCTCAAGTTCAAGAGCCAGGGGCACATACATTTGGGACATAATTCTTCTAATATTATCCTTTCAGGGGACAGGAGCATCTGGCCTACAGGCCATGTAAGGTCAGTGAAATTATTTGGTACACAATGGGACAGACAGTATGCTTCTCCTCAGCTTTGATAGCCCTTCTTCCTGCATTGATAATTTTGTATGGCCTTTGATGATGTCATAAATATGCAAATGGCCCTTGATAGAAGAAAAAGGTTTCTCACCCCTGCCAGAAAGGTTCAATAAGATAAAAGATGTATAGCAAGGCTTACGGAGTTCAGTTTTCAATATTTCTGCCTTTAACTTGTCTATTAACTAGTCTGATTAATTTTGTCTGATTAACTTAACCTTTAACTTGTCTGATTAGCTCTTTTCAGAACAGGAAAAAGACTTGAACAACTAACACACTCATATGCAAAATTTCTGATAAAATTAAATAGGTACCCTACAACTCAGCCACCCACTCCTTATCCTATCGAAGAGAAATAAAAACTCTCAACATAAATAAAAACACTCGACATAAATGTTCATAGAAGCTTTGTTTTTGAGTGGTTAAAAACGAGAAATAATCTAGATGTTCTTAGCCTGGTAAATGGATAAATATTCTGCAATAGAACCGTTCAATGAACTACTACTAGGGAATGAACAGAATCATTGATACAGGAGGCACTGTGGGTAAAGTTCACAGATGGATTAGACCAAGTGGAGAAGCCAATCTTACAAGGCTACACACTTTATGATTTTTCTTTGTATGACATTTAGGACAAAAAAATGACAAATGGTCATCATGGGCTGGGTATAGAAGGAAAGGCTGAGTATAAAAAACCCTTGACCCAATTTAAAAAAATTAAAAATTAAGAAAAGACTTCTGGGGCTGGGGATATGGCCTAGTGGCAAGAGAGCTTGCCTCCTATACGTGAGGCCCTGGGTTCAATTCCCCAGCACCACATATATAGAAAATGGCCAGAAGTGGTGCTGTGGCTCAAGTGGCAGAGTGCTAGCCTTGAGCAAAAGGAAGCCAGGGAGAGTGCTCAGGCCATGAGTCCAAGGCCCAGGACTGGCAAAAAAAAAAAAAAAAAAAAAAAGAAAAGAAAAGACTTCTGACCACAAAGGAGAACTTTTCCATTTTTCTCTGGTCTATCACGGGGCTTCAACTCAGGGCCTGGGTGTTGTCCCTGAGCTTTTTCTCTCAAAGCTAGCACTCTACCACATTCAGCCACAGTGCCACTTCCAATTTTCTGGTGGTTAAGTGGAGGTAAGAGTCTCATTGACTTTCCTGCCTGGGCTGGCTTTGAACTGCTATCCTTAGATCTCAGCCTCCTGAATAACTAGAATTACAGGCATGAGATGCTGGCGCCTGGCTAACTTATAGAAATATTATATTATAGAAATATTATATGACATTGTATTATATTAATAGAAAAAATAGTTGTGGTTTTTTTTCAAAGTCGAGAATTGGAATCAGATTGTATTCAAATGCTGGTTTCTCTTATTTTCTTTATTGCTTACATAACTTTTCTGGGTCTCATTTTCATGAGGCAGAGTTAAAATCCACAGAAGATTGTTGGAAAAAAAATAAAGTAACACATTTGCTATGCAAGTTTGCAACAAATGCTAGCCTTAATGATTCTATCTAGCCCCCATTAAAGAGTTAAATACTTGTTTGGGATACATATTTCTAGAGTTTCATTAGTTTCTCCCTTAAATAAGAAATTGCAATTTTATTGAAGTACTCAAGGAATTTGAGCCCCCAAAAATTAAGAATTTCTCTTCTACTTCCTGAACCAAATGTAATCCGGCACACACACGAAAGGTTCTTAATTATTTTCCTAAAATATGGAATATCAGCCTCAAAAGTTCTTTGCTTACCTTTCTTGAAAGAATAATTACATTGGATAAGTTTACATCACTGGAGATGAGACAGAAGAAAGCATGGACCAGGAAATGAATCTTCAAACTTACAGACCAGTGCTAGCTCTTAGATAGCATTCATGCATTCATTGAAAGAGGACGTAGGCATACCTGACACTGGCAATCTTAGATGCTGGAGACGGAGTAGTGACTCAGGAAACAAAGTCTCGATATACAGAGTGCTTTGGTGCTATATTCAAAGAAGCTCATTGAGAAAGCTCCTTATGAATCCCATCCATAGAGCTTTGAGTGGGTCCTCTCTAGGCCCAGCCTTTCTGAAACCATATGCCTCAAGCAGTTAGCCGCCACTTGGCCCCACGTGCATTCAGATTGCTTCAGACTATCTTCATCTGCTACCTTTTGGGATAACTTTGTATTCTGAAACAATAAACAACTCACTGAAAATGGCTGAAATAATGCAGATCTTGGCGTATCTTTTCATCCTGCTCCCTCTCACTATGAAATGTATATAGTTGTACTACTATATCAAAACCAAGAAACTAACATCAGTGCAATGTCATTCCCTGTGTTGCAGGCTTTCTTCAGATTTAATTATTCAGGACCTTGCTACAATTTGAATGTGTTTCTCAGAAGTTTCGGTGTTGAGAACTAAATCCCAAAATTCATGTGGCTTGATCATTTGTTAAGTTTGCAACACTAGGCTTTGAATGCATGGTTGGAGATCTATTACTTGAGCCATTTCCCAGGCACTTAGAGGTAGGATGCTTGGGAGTCAATTAGGGTTAGGTGAGGCAATAAGAACAGACCCCTCCATGATAGTATTAGTGGTTTTAAAAGAAGAAGAAAAATACCCATACTCCCCGTGTGATGCCCTCTGCCAGGTTCTAATGCAGCAAGAGCCCCTCACCAGTTACAGAGCCATGCTTACACTTTGCAGCCTCTGGAACTGGATCCAAATATAGTGCTACCCTTTGCAAATTATTAAATCTTATGTATTATGATATAGCAACAGAAAACTGACCAAAACGGACCCTAAGATTCAGCTAGAATGTTCCATCCTTACATCAATTAAGGAGACCATACTCAAATGTGATTGTCACAAACTCACAGTTACAAAGCTAATCTGATGCATTGGTGCCAATTCTGCATGCAAGACTGATTCCAACCTTGTAGCAAATCCCATTTGAAATCCAGGCTACTTCTCTGTTTCCTCTACTGATTCTCAGATATTTTTGAGTATCCTCTCCACCAGCCCACCCTTCCATCTGTGTCCTTTCTCCACATTTCCAGAGGTACTTTGTGAAATTTCTGTTTCATACTGGTTAAATTCTCTTCCACAGACATCACAACACCCATAATCACAAAGCCATCTCCTCCCTAAAAAAAACTTTTCCTTATTCCATATCACCAGATTCCATCCAACCAATGTGACACAATGTGTCTTCCCAATCTCTCTCTCTCTCTCTACACACACACACACACACACACACACACACACACACACACACACACATATTTTTGCCAGTCCTGGGGCTTGGACTCAGGGCCTGAGCACTGTCCCTGGCTTCTTTTTGCTCAAGGCTAGCACTCTGCGACTTGAGCCACAGCGCCACTTCTGGCCACTTTCTGTATATGTGGTGCTGGGGAATTGAACCCAGGGCCTCATGTACACGAGGCAAGCACCCTTGCCACTAGGTCATATCCCCAGCCCCTTCTCTATATTTTTATAAAGATCCTCATGACAATGTCCATGATGTCTCCTACCTTCTTGTTTGCTACCTCCTACCAGGTACATGACACTTATTGTAGACCTCAATAACTGAAGTCTCATGTTTAATTATCACATACCAATACTCATCAGTGTCCCCGTGATTTCCTTTCCAATAGTCTAGGTTCACAGGTTCTTAAATCTCTAAAACTCAATAGCCTTAACTTCCTCTAGCCTCCAATACCTTTCATCACATTCTGAACTATGTTATAAACTAGAACTCTCTCATATGTGATACCCTGAACTCTCATTCTCAGAAATGAATCCATCACCAACAAATCAACTTCCAGGCCTTCCATTCTGTCTGTTTCTGTTGAAATCTCAACACTGCATTACAACCCAAATCTACTTTGTGATTTTACGCACAGAATGGTTAGCACTGGTCTTCAGCATAACCCCTAATGTTATTCAACATATCCATTTGAGCAATCTACTGCTTCTGATGCCATTTTTCATTACCTCTGTTTCAAACCATCACAACCCCACCCCCAAACCCCAATGCTCCAATCTGTATATTCTCCACCTGATTTTAAGATCTGTGTTAAGAAATCACTCTGATAACAGTGAAGAAACCGTATTGTCAGCTTCCAGATAGATTTCATGAACCTGGCTTTCCCTTGTTTACACACAAGTAATCTTCTCTCTTGAACAGTCTTAACAATCAACAGAATACATTAGAGGTGATAGCAAGTAACTTCCAAATCTAGGTTATAAGGAACATTTCAGCTTCTGCTTGGCATCTTGGAACACTGTTCTTGTAGTCTTAGCTGTCAAGCAACAAGATAGTTCAGGAAACCCTGTAGAGAAGATAGTAAAGAAGAGATGAGGTCCTACCACCACCAACCCACACCACGTAGGTGAGATATATGAAAGAGCCACCTAGGAAATGATTTGTCCAGACCCAGTCAAGATTTCACATCTTGACTATAATGCTAAAAGAAATTCCATGACCACCACATAATTGTCCCTTGAATTCCTGACACATAGAAAATGTGGAAGATTGTAAAAACTTATTGTGTCAAGTTACAAGGTTTTAGACTAATGTATTATGCTGTCATAGATAACCAAAAGAGAAAGATTTAGTAGAACACAACCAGGGGCCAGGCAACTGGGTGGACATCACGAAATATCCCAGGCATGTACTGACAAAGGCCTGAATTAGAGCTGTGGGGTCCAGATGGACAGGAAAGTAGGATCCAAGAGACATTTAGGAATAGAAATCTGCATGAAATTGAGTGGATGTGGGCGTTCCCAGAGCTTATAATTATTCTCAGCTTTCTAGCTTTGGTGGCTAGATCCCAAAATTTAAAATAGAAAATACAGGCAAAAGAATTCCACTGAAGAGAAGATTTGTGTGCACAAAAGTGTAACTTCATTTGATGTGCACTGAGATTTTTTGTGGATTACTTAACAACAACAACAAACAAAACAAAACAAAACAAAAAAAAACCTGTCCACTTTAAATGTCTCTTTTCAGTCTTTAGCTTCCTGGATTACTCTGCTGTATTTGATGCTGTTAACCACTACCTATATTTGTAAGTCTTCTCCTTTGAATCAAGAATCAGGTCCTTAACTTTCGCCTTGGCCTTTTTTATTGCTTCCTTTGTACACTAGCATATTGGTGTTATGTAGGATTTTATCTCAACCTGTCACTCATACTGCTCTAAATACTTTTGTGATATATCTCCATAATCTCAGTTACATCTCTTAAAATTCATCAGAATGAAGCTCTGAAAATATCCAACCTGATATGCTGTCTCTTTTGATGGACATATATTTGTGTCTATCTAACATGGTTATATTTACATTTGCATCAATTCTAATTTTTTGTTGTTGTTGCAATGCCATCTTTGGGCATGTTTATAGGCAATGCATGTGTATAAACATACACATACATATATATCAGCAATACTGAGGTTTGCAAAAAACATATGGCATTGGACCTCTGAGGTAGTCATGAGAATGGTCTGCAAATATCCCTGTTCTCTCCTGAATATATCACAGAATGTGTCTTACCATTTAAAGTAAACTACCCATTCCTTTACCCTATAAAGTAAGCTATGGTCATCTTTCTTGCTTTGTCCATTGAATTAGATGTGAAGATAAATGTGAAACTTCTTCCTGAAAGTACTAAGAGCTAGTGCACCATTTACCAAGTTATCATTCTCTGGTATGAGTTTTGGGCCCTGAATGACTATAAAGAGCAGAACATCTTGCTGATATGTAATAGGCATAAGCATGAGAGATAAATAATTTATATCATACAAAGCAATTTATTTTTATGTGTGTGGTACTAGGGTTTGATGTCTGGGCCTTGAGTTTACTAGGCAGAGGTGGTCTACCATTTGAGTCATAACTCCAGCACTTTTTGCTTTACTTTTTTTTAACAGACTCTTGCATTTTGTCCCAGGTTAGCAGTCAAGGCGATTAGGAAAGTGCTGATCAAATGATACACAATTTCAGGCATATATAAGGAATACATTCAAGAACTTTATTTTGTATCATGATGAATATAAAAACAATACATTGGATATGTGAAAATTGCTAAAACAGGACAGTTTAATGGAGTTTCCTCTCATTAAAAACTAATGTTTGGGGCCAGGCATTATGACACTTGCCTGTAATACAAGTACTTGGGAGGGTGAGCCAGGAGAATAATGAATCCAAGGCCATGTTGGGCTATGTAGTGAATCTGAAGTCAGCCTGAGATATATAGAAAGTTCCTTTCTCAAAAATACGGTGTTTGTGAAATAATGTATGTCAATTAGCTTGATTTAGCCCTTGTAATATCTATACACATATGTATTATACATACATGTATATGTAGATATATAATATATAGTATCCATATTTACATACATACACACATGCAAACACACACAATACACGATAGCCCTGTGCAATGCTTTTTAAAAGCAAGAATCAAACACAGTTTAATCCTGAGAACACACAAACTTAAACTGGGAAATGGTTTACAAAATACTTAACACTCTTTGAAACCATCAATGTCAACAAAAACAAGGGAAGACTGAGAAAGCAGTAGATAAAGAGAACCACAATTAAATGTAATATGGTATCACGAATGAGACTCTGGAATGGAAAAAAGAAGACATAAATGGAAAAAATGGGTGAGGTGAAAAAACAGCCTGAAGTCAAGTTCACAATGCTAGCTTATTAGCTTTGATGAACACAGGACAGTAATAATACAAGAGGATAACATTTGAGTAATTCAGTGTGGGTGAGGAATATAGGATAATTCTTTATCCTTACAGCTTTTCTACAAGTCTAAAAGTCATTTCCAAAGATAAAAATCCATTAATCTAATCACAAAATAACATTCACATACGCTATGTAGGGATAAACATAACAAAATATGCATGAACATTACGAGAAAATTACAAAATACTGTCTAAGTTAAAGAAGACTCAATAGCATTTCATCCATAGGAACTTCCAACATAGTAAGAATGTAAATTCTTCCTAAATCAGTACATAAAGTTCAATGTAATTGCAATCTAAATGCCAACTGAAGGAGCTTTTTGTTCACAGCAAAAGTTTTTATGGATTTCAAACAACTAATCCTAAAAGTTATAGGAAACAGAAAAGGGACAAGGAGATTCAATTTCAGTATGAAAAAAACTTATGTAAAGCTATGAAAATTAAACATTTGGTGTTTTTACAAATGTTGACATCTAAAATCCTTGGAACATGACAAAACGCTAGAAAAAATACCTACACACGTATGAAAAGACACATACATGTATGTTATATGTACACTTGTATGCATGTAAAACTATGTTACATATACACATACAGATACACACATGTCTGTATATGTATGCATATTTATACAAATACAAACATACACATAAATCACATAGATGTAGAGCAAGGAGAACATTAGATTCAAAAAAGTGCATAGAGGAAGAGGGGCTACAATGTGGAGGAGGCTAAGGCTGAGATTTTAGATAGCTGGGACCAGGCAGGGCAGGGAAGTCAGCTTGAGCAGGTCACTTGAGTAGAGACCTGAGGAAGTTGGAAGTTGTACAGCTATCTTGAGGAAGAACACTCAAGCAGAGAGAACAACCAGTACAGAAAAGCCCTGAGGCAAGAAACGGCCTGCTGAGTTTAAGGAACAGCAATCAAGACAATGAGGTTAGAATAAAGTGCCACAAGAGGGGAGAGATTGCAGAAGAAGGGCAAGGGGATGGGGGCAGGCCTTGTGTGTGTGTGGGGGGGGTCCTATGCTAAGAGAAATATGAACTTTGGGAGGTCCTGAAAACAGAAGCAATGTTAACCACCAGAATATATTCTGGATGAGGTTTCTGAACAGTTTAGGGAGATGTAAGTTGTGTTGATCCAAAGTAGTCGAGTGATAAGAATGTGTAAATAACTTTTCCATCATTTAAAAATTATATTTAAGTAGTTATATAAAGGAATTGCCATTTAACAAAGCAGCTTAAGAATATAATATATCATGATCGATATCACCCCGTTTAACATCCTCACCCATCCCTTCCCAACCCACCTCTTCCCTCACTCTTAATATTTTAAGATATACATTGGCTCTTATCTGCATTTTCTCCCTCTTATCCTCCATATTCATCTACTTCATTCCCTCACCCCATGCCTTCACAGTATTCTTCCTAGTGTTTCATTTTGCCGAACTTTGATTTTGGCTTTCTAAGGAATTGCACTATTTGAGATCTCCCTAGAGAAAATGCGTACATTCTGACATTTCAAGTGTAGAGCTGAGTAAATTTGTACACAGGTCGTCAATGGGAAAGAGGCAAGCATGACGTTAGGGGTTTGGCCTCGGCCATAAGAAAATGAAGTTGCAAAAAAAAAAAAAAAAAAAGAAAAGAAAAAGAAGTTGCTAGTAATAAAAAGAGGGAAGAAGTAGATTTGGTGGGAGTAGCTACGTCACTAGGACATCATGTTTAAATTTGCATGTGATCTGTTTGTATATTCATGCTTGTGACCACCTTATGTGACCCTTTATATGTCAAGAGTTTTGGAGACATCATCCATCACCATTTCCTCATTGATGTTTGACAGGCATTCCTAGCTTACTCTGCTCAATAGCAAGTTCCCAATATTCCCACCAAATCTACTTCTTCCCTCTCTTCATTATTAGCAACTTCTTTTTCTTTCTTTCTTTCTTTTTTTCAACTATGGTGTTCCTTCTTCACAGAGACAGAGCAGGCCCCAGTAACCCACGTATTGATTAGCTTTTCCACTTTACAGAGTTATCTTTTAACCTTTAAGGAAGGACAAACCTCATCTAGTTTGCAATTCCACAAAAAAAAAATGCCTCATGTCATGTTGGGTTGCTGTTATCTGTTGAGGGAAATGATTTACCAAATGCAGAGAAAAAAATAGAGTATTGATACTCTTGGTCTCATTTAAAATCCACAAAAAAAAATGCCTAGAACAATGCCTAATCAATACGTGGGTTACTGGGGGCTGCTCTGTCCCTGTGAAGAAGGAACACCATACTTGCTTTTTTCCAGCTCTTTTATGTGATGCATTGCTTACACTAGGTATTGCCCAAAGCTCTTAGGAAGCTAAATCCCAATGCAAGAACGCTTATTCAGACACACAAGGATGTAACTGGGTGCTGTAGCTAGCTGGAAACAACTGGGGCCATTGATACAAGAATCTACTCATGTAACGCAATGTATAAATTCATTCGGAATGCAAAATACATTCTGAAGACTGAAGAAATTTCTTCTTTTCATCTGAAGCTGCATTTCTCTAGTAGGTCTCTTACAACCTACCAGAGTTCACACTCCAGTTCATCTGGGGCTACCTGCTGGTCAGGGAACACCAGAGCCCTCGCCGGCAGCAACTGGGTTTTCCACTGGTTCTTGTACCTGAGTCATGCCTTGAGGCACTGGGTGGGGGCCAAGAACATCCAGTCTCCTCAGCAGGGAAGTTATGTGCATTAATATAACAAGATTAACTAGGGGGCACAGGTGAGGTAACGTGTGTGCTTGTGCCAACCTGGAAGCCCTAGTGAATGCTTATGTATTAACACTCCCTGCCTGGCAACAGTCTTGATGCTATGTTCAATTGGCTGGAGGTTCTGGGCACCTTGAATGTTTTTCAGCCTCAAAGGCTACTGCCCTCCATAGGTCAAGAAAAGAACCTCGGAAAGGACTTGAAGGTCAGATTAGAACTGGCATTAGAAATGGCGGTTCTCCACCTCTTCATTGGGGATTCAAGAAGTCCTTTCATATGTCATCAAAGAGCAGAATGAAACACCAGTTGGGCCGGAGTGGAATTTTCCTGTGCTGATGTGTTTCGATGTATTTGAAGTAAACCAGAGCCATCTTTCCACACACTGAAGATCAAGAGCTCACTTCCACAAGCCCTCGGCTCTGAAATTTGCACAGTGGCCAGCCTACTCTTGACTTTGAACATCCTTCCTCTTCCTCTTCTGTCTTTGCACACAGTATCACAACCAGAGAGAGTAGAACTGATTTTCTCTATCTTGATCTTTATATAAGGAATGCTCCCCCAAAGCCTCCACATTCTTTAGCTGCTCTTTCATTATAGTTTAAGTCTCATTTCCAGGCACAGAGACACACAAAATAAGCAGGGAGAAGAAAAGAGAGAGTTATTTAAGATATAGCACTACCTCAAACCCAGCAGAGTCATATGCAAACTTGAGCTGGGACCACTGGGTCTCTTGTTCTGGCTACTTTCTCATCCTTTCCATTCTCCTCATTGAAGCTTCCTGGCTTTCCTGGAAGGCAGAATGATGCTGATAACGGCTTTGTTGACGAGCTTGAGCATTGCTATAACTGGTTGCCTCCTCAGTTCTGCTACTTATCGGCTGTGAGGCCCTAGGATAGTGATCAAATCCAAATCCTCTTTCCTCATTTTAGAATCAAGACAGTGGTATGATTTACACAGTAGCATTAGCCAAGTGCCTGGCAAGGATGAAGTATTTCATAAGTGTTACAGCTATTATTATAGATGTTGCTGCTATTGTTACTCCTTGCAGCTACTTCTTCTTAATTTTAGTTTGCACCTTTCTAACTTTCACTTTGCATGGCACAAATGCAACCAACTTCCTGTGTGAATTTGCATCAGCTTCCCAGGCAACCATCTTGGTTTTATTGTATTATCAATCTAGCTTCTTTAGCACCTGTCATGATTTCATCATCTACATCCAAGCATTTGTGGCTACACTATAGGAATTTGGTCACCATAACCTTCACCCAAAGAATTTGTTGGTGAAGGTTGGTCCTAAGAAACACATATTCTCTCTCTCTCTCTATTCTCTCTCTCTCTCTCTTCCTTCCTTCCTTCTTTCCTTCCTCCCTTCTATGTTTTTGAGACAGTCTCAGCATGTAGCCTAGCCTCATCATACCCTTAACTGACGATCTCCCTGTCTCATTCTCAAAATACCAACCAGTCCACTGTACTTTTTAAATTTAATTTTTATCTTTCTTATAAAGGTGATATATAAAGGGTTACAGTTACATAAGGCAAGTAAGAGAACAGCTCTTTTTGGACAATGCCACCCCTCCTCTGCTCTCTTCCCAATTCCCCACCTCCATCCTTCCCCACAAGCTGTATAGTTCATTTTCAGTAGAGTCCAGTGAGTACCACTGCTGCCCACTATCCTTTTTATTAGAGAGAAATGCTGGTTGTCATGAGACAAAATAAGGTAAACTCTAGGCAACCGTTACCTTTCGCTTAAAAATTAGCAAAAATCTGTTGAAACAAGATACAGTTTTATTCCATACTTGTTATATGGCTCTGGTTCCAAAAAAGATTTTAAGGAAAATGTTAAAAATAAAAAAAAATTAAGTCTGAGATTTAAAAAAAAAAAAAAGGTGTATAAGAAGTCCCACAAAACTTGCCATTGTTGTTCTTATTCTAAAAAATAGTACTAGTAAGTATAAAACTATGTACTTTTAATGAGATATTTGAACCCTTCAAAAAAAACACAAAACACCCAAGCCTACTGAATTCTTTTATGAATTTTAAAATAAAATTTGATTTTTAAATCAAGACTCCAGCCTAATAAGAATGCTGCTAGAGAATATTTAATTCTGAAGAGCCCGTATATCTTTTTAAATTTGAGAATGTAGTCCTCTCTATTGAGATGCCCAAGTCTCATCATTGCTTCAAGTTGTCCATGCTTCTCTGTAGCAGATATCTGATTTTAAAGCATTCCCTAGGTGTGTGGTGGCAACCCAACACATGAGCCACGATTGTGCCCAAACAAATTGTGCAGTTATGTGACTTGTCCAGTCTCACACCGGCTGACGAGACTAGAAGCTAAGTCAGTCACTCTTTCCCAATTTTTTCTTGTCCCAATATATACCATTTATTCTAAAGTGTCTTCAGTGTTCACAATGAACCAGTGAAATAAACAATCAATAAGCAAAATAGCCACACATTAAAGCTAATACATTCCAACTTGATACCACAATTAAGTCCAACAAAAACAGAATAGAACTTCAAAATTTCCTAAATCAGTCTCAATACATTGAGAAGCAATTATAAGAAAAGAAAAGATTGTACCTTACTTCTAGCACAAAACGCTGGTTATCTTTTCTTCCTTTTCCTTCCTTTTTTTTTCCTACCTTTCTTTTTTATTTTTTTCTCTGTCTGGAATTGCAAATACCATGTGTCCTACCTTGTCCTAAAATACCCATTCAAGGGAACTGCCTCAAAGTCATACCTTACAACATAACTTCCCTGCTCAGTCACTGTCCTTCTGACCTAGGCAGTGGAATAGGGTATAATGAGAGAAGACACATGCTTATAAATACCTGAAGGTGACTGGCAGATGGAACTGGTCCAATATAGCATTAATGTTTAGGTTTTCAATGAAGAATCTCAGTGATAGATGTCATTTCTGGTTGAGAAGCTTGCAGCCCCTCCCAGACCAGGACAGGGCCAACTAAGGTCATAGGATTGTGAAACTCCCCATGGTTTCCACAGGAAAAGCACTGGCCCTCCATGTGGGTGTGCCCACAAATGGCAGCAGCATGTGTGGAGAAGGTCCAGGCAGGGGGTAGAAAGCATCCACACCTTGCTCTACATATGCCTCAAGCCAAAGTCAAGAGTCACTTAAAGTACTAGGCCTGGACTTGAAGAGAACCATGACCAAATCATCCTTCAAACAGTTTGAAGCTTTCATGAAGGCCCAAGTAATTTTCCACTCAGAGATTTTTTTCTTCTTCTTCATGTTCTCTCCTCTGGCTCTGCAGGAAATGCTGCTCCACCAGGGCTCTCGACACCAAGAAGCTTTAAGAAGTTTAAGTCTCATATTTTAACTATAACCCTTTTATTTCTTCAGTTCTGTGATGAAGTAGTACATTGCTGAAGACTACCATAATCTTACAAAACCTTGGTGAAGCCCTTTTTAAACAGGTTTAAAAACAGAGTCCTATTCATTGAACAATTATCTGCCTAATTTGTTGGATGCTCTCTGAGTTAAAGAGCTTGACACTGAAATACTGGGATGCTGGCACCAAACGATCAGGATTACAATCATGATTCCATTATTGGGCCTCAGTTTCCTCATCTGAAAGTTGTCTACAATAATAGTCAAACCTGAAAATGTGCAAATAAACACTATGTTGAAGAAAGTTGAAAAAGCCTGCCCTGACTCCCTTAAGAAACACTTACATGATCACATAAGATGATGCTAAGTGAAATGAACTCCATGCTATGGAAACAAATGTTATATTACTGTTGTGATTATTCTCATCATGCCATGTGAAACAGTACATTTTGGGTTTTTTTTTCTTGTCTGTTTGCTTGATTGTTTTGTTTTGTTTCTCTTGTATTCCTTTCTTGGATTGTACCCCCACTATCACTATATCTCATCTGAGTACCTGGATACTGTTTATACAGGTATTAGAACTAGGGAAGGGAAAGGGAATATCAAAATTGAGAGACAGGGGCTGGGAATATGGCCTAGTGGCAAGAGTGCTTGCCTCATATACGTGAAGCCCTAAGTTCGATTCCTCACCGCCACATATATAGAAAAGGACAGAAGTGGCCCTGTGGCTCAAGTGGCAGAGTGCTAGCCTTGAGCAAAAAGAAGCCAGGGACAGTGCTCAGGCACCGAGTTCAAGCCCCAGGACTGGCAAAAAAATAAATAAAAAATAAAACACAAACAGTATAATAAAAAAGTTCTTAAAAAAATTGAGACAAAGGATAAAAAGACAAACCATTCCAAAAGCAATATTTATAAAACCATTTGGTATAAACCAACTGTACAACTCATGGGGGAGAGGGAAAAGAGGAGGGGGGAGGTGGGGCAAAAATGAAGGAGGAAGTAACAAGTTGAACAGGAAATGTACTCACTGCCTTACATATGAATCTGTGCCCCCTCTGTACTAAACTTTGACAATAAAAAAAGTTTTAAGAAAAAAAGGTCAGAGAAAAAAAAGAAACATTATATCTGACATCTCTTGTTGGGGCAGGCAACTAACAAGTAGACTCCAACAATCTATGCCTGAAATTACATATGTAAGTTTAAAATTATCATTGACATTCTTCATTAAACTACTTTAAAACATATACAAATGAGAAAATTTTCCAGAATCTCAAAAATTCTTTTGAATGCCATATGGGGTTTTTTTTGTGTTTGTTTTTCTGGTTTTTGTTTTACCATTTTTTACCTTTCCAACCCACAATACCATTCAATACATTCCTAACAAATTATGGTTAAATTTTAGAATATCTGAATTTTAAAGCAGACCTAGTATTCCTCATTGCTACCATTTGCTAGACCACACTAAAAAAAAATGTGTTTTCCATTTATGACCCCATATTTTTTTCAGTTTTCTATACATCATACATCAAGAATATCTTTAAAAAGTACTTATGTGAAATGAAAAGGAAACTGCCTATCTTAAGGTTTTGCTTCTTCTTCAAAGTTGATTTTGCCAGGGAAGAGTCTATTGTGCTCTCAAAGATTGACTATTCTCATGAAGAATGTTTTGAGAAGGCTTGTGCTAGCTAAGCTCTGGATCCCCATTTTTTTAAAAAGATGTGGTTTCTTCCATTATAGTCACATAACAACAGGATAGATGCGGGAAAAGGTTTAGGAATGACCTGCAAACGGGCAAGAGACTTGGAGTTAAGGGCATATTTCTGGTTCCAGTAGCTCCGTTGACAATGAACAAATAAGCTGTGTGACCTTGAATAAGAAAAGACTTAGAGTTGCTACCTGTCAAATAGTCTAAATGACTACCATAGGTCTTGAAAACTATTGAAGGACTAAACACAAAGACCATAGTAGATACTTGAAAAGGACTACATACAAAGAACATAGTAGATACCTGAAAAATGGAAGCAATTGCCATTATGAAACTTCAACTTAGTTCACTGGTGGGAAGCATTGTTGCATCGGTGTCAAAAACTACTCCCTAAGTGACTAAGTTCTGCTCTATCACAATAGCAGAACTGAAAATAAACAAGTCCCAAACAAGGCTAATCACACAGAGTTCAAAGTAGAGTTATTTTCAACAAATATAGCAATATAAGAACAGACAATGCCAAATACAGTCTGTTACAATTGAATATTCAAGTGAGTGCCTTTAATCATATGTAATGTAATATTTGCTTTCAGGAAAAGAGGTAGCAGATTTATTAATTAGTGTAGACTGAGATGCCTTAAAAAAAATCACCATTGACCTTTAAGGATCAGTTGCTTGGCTTTCCTATTTTCACTTAACTTGTTCTCTATGTGGTCACTCAAGCTGGTTGGAGCTAGCTTTCTAAGAGCTAGTAAAATTTCCTATGTCAGCATGGAAAAATTAATTAATCATAATAGCTGTTCAGAACATTGTGTACACACTTAATGAGAGGATTTATTTTCTTAGTCCAATGTTAAACAGTCATGTTTTTATAGTAACTTGATGCTTGGTACACTGGCCTCGATATTCTCAACACAGATATTGTCTGGATATCCTTAGCCTGGCCAAGAAAAACAGAAGACACAAAATTTCTAGGACAGAAAGAAAATGGTATTGGTTTAAAACGCACTGAAAGCACAACTGATAGATGGAATATAAGACCAATATATTTGTTTCTTTTAGATGAACAAATAAGTTTAAAACTATTACTAGCGGATACTGAATACTTATACAGAAATATAATCTTATGGTCTTTGTTTAATAAACTTAGCCCAAGAAAAGTGCAGCAGCATTCAAAATAGAAAACAAGAAAAATCTACTTGGACAAGAAATTTCATGGATGATTAAATACTCTAGAACACCATTGGGCTTTGCAGAGATTTTAAATACTTAATCCACCAAGTCAATCTTCCAGTACTAATAATGCAAACATGCTAAATGTAAGATACATTGTCATCGCAACTTGTGCAAAACACATTTTTATGTGTGTGTGCCGGTCAGTCCCAGGGCTTGAACTCTTGGCCAAGGCACAGTCCCTGAGTTTTTGTGCTCAAGGCTAATGCTCTACCAGTTGAGCTACAGCTCCACTTCCAGCTTTTAGGTGGTGAATTGGAGATAAGTCTCATGGACTTTCCTGCCTGAGCTGACTTTGAACCATGATCCTCAGATCTTAGCTTCCTGACTAGCTACAATTACAGGCATGAGCCACTAGCATCTGGCAGAAAGACACATTTTGAGGTCAAGAAAGGGTGTGAGTGAGGAAGGTGAAGAAGATGAATACCATGTCTCCCATGAAGGAGATTGACCCATGTGCTAGGATAGATGGTCAACATCAGGTAAAGCAAGACAGATAGAGGAGCTAGTCAGGTGAAGAAAGTAAACACTGGCACAAGTAGACTCATCCAAATGTATTGAAATTCTTAAAAAGTTGGTACCTTTTGCTTGATAATGTCACATTTATAAAAATTACAGGAACCACAATTATCTCTAAAACTCCACATGCAAGGAAAACCTGTTTAACAAAATTATCGTAGTGAAGACAAATTAGAAACGATTTGAATTTCAAGCAATAGAGGATTAATTAAAGAATGTCATATCTTGAAAAGAAATAGTCCACAACCTCCAAAAATTATCCTTCAGGAAAATATTTATTGATGGAAAAATAGTATGGCATATGGTTAAATAACCCTGAGATAGAGACTAGTTTATACTGTATAATATAAATTATATGATACATATGTAAGTATAGATATGACAGAAAAATATAATTATTCCTCTTGTACCTCTGAAAGATGAGTCCTGAATTAGAAAGCTGAAATAGATGATGGAGATGATGATGGTATTGATGAGCTATTAGCGGGATTTTACCTCCCTTCTGTGACTTAAGTGTCGAAATCACTGTGTGTGTATGTAACATATATATATGTATGTATATATGTATATATGTTAGGTAAATATCTCAATATGTACCACAGTCTTAGCTCCCAAGTAAATAGATGGTTACAGGACATTTTCAAATGGGAGACCATAAAGAAAACTCCATGTGCTCTTGACATCATCACGTCATCAAAATTAATTTCATGGCCTAAGAACAATGTTAACCATGAAATTTAATCAAAAAATAAACAAAGTACTTAACCCTAGGACATCTGCTAGGACTACAAATAAACGGGAAAACAGACTAAAGGAAACCCCAAAAGCCAGTTCAGCTCTTGCCAGAAAGATCTTTCATCTTTAAGTACAAAATTTGAGTTACCACTGATCTTTGGGGCCATAAAAAATGTACCATACATCACGAGATGAATTACCATAAATCTTGTGGACTGGCATCCTGGGAAAGCACAGAAGGCCACCTGTCCTTTGTGCAGAGGACACAGAGAGTAAGACTAGGACTTGAAATTCAGAAGAGGCAGAATGAATAAGTACACTGACCCAGACAACTGCTGAGCTGGCCTGGGCAGCTGCAGACAGCACAGCCCTTGTATTACTTAGGCCCCAGGGACTACTTGCTCTAAGCTACAGACCACAGCAAACCTGGTAGAGGAGGAAAGATGCTGCTACTAGAGTTAAATGATGATGACCTTTGGTCTTCTGAGTCATTAATGGTCTTCAAGAAGAAAACTATAAGAAGAGAAAGACTATTTCTATTTCTAAACTGTCAACAGTGGTGTAGTAAAATGTCCTTCAGGTTTTTAAGACAGAAAGACTTGGATCTTGGGCCAGCCCAGTCATTTATCATTAGATATTTAAGTTTGTTCAAACAATGTATCCTTGAAATACATTGTCTGATCTACAAAAGTGTTAACTGTATCTACTTGGCAAAAGTTTAGTGAGATTAAAAGAAATAGTATATATAAGATGCCCAGAAAAAATGCCTCAACACAATAGATATTAGTCATATCTGTTCTATTTCCCTCTCCTTACCTCTTTCTCTAGATATAGCTCTACTGACGAGCTGCTTTAAAATAAGGGCAAAGAAGAGGAGGAAGAGAACAAAGGAAACCATTTCAGTGAGCTCACACATTATGAAAATCCCCCAGCAAAATGACAGGTTATTACAGACTCTAGAGGTTTGCTGTTTATGTCTAGATGGTAGCTTGTGTGTATGTGAGTATGTGTGTGTTTGTGTGTGACTTCTTTACAAAAAGTATATTGTTAATCAATCCTTTGACTGAAAGTTTCTGTACATATATTTTTGTTAACCTGGATGCATTTATTTTTATTTCTAATAGAATTAAAGAAATGAAAGATTAGAGACAAATTTTTCTAGTCATCTTCATGGTGATCACAAGACAGCTGAGCCTTGTCTTCAGAAGAATTCTATCTGAACCATATGCAGTGATGGTTCAATGTCATTTAATTAATTTTCTTGGATCAAATAGGTTAAGGCAGATTGATAGAAACTGTGTTTTTGCAGAGGAATCCTCTACCCAGCAAGTACATGCAACGCATGTGCTGGAATTGTGCTATGTCCACGTGCCAAGACCATACTAGAGATGCGGTTTGCCCAAGCCATTAATTTGCACAGGGTCTCCTAGGCAAGATCTGCAAAGGTCCAGTCATTTTTTTAGCTGCATTCTTTTGCTATTCTCCACTAACTCTCACCATTTGGGGCTCATCAATATATCACTTTGTAAGTTCAATGTATATAATTGATGTCACGCCTTCCATCATTCTCCCCCATCCTCCCAACCCAACCCTTCCCCTCAGTTTTTCAAGTTTCAATGGATATTAGTTGAATGTTATGACTGCATTCTCCCCTCCTTCTTCTCTTTTTCATCTGCCTCCTCCCTTGGGGACTCCCCACAACATAACTTTCAAGTGTCAATTTCCTGGTATTCATTTTGTTGGACTATGAGTTCATTTTTTCTAAGGAATTAAATTTGAATCCTAAGTTTTTAAGTCACTTTTAAGGGCAGCGAAATGTACTGACTAGGCAGCAATCTATGGAAGCCACTTAAAGTTAAATTTACTCACCCAGTTTGAGATATGTGTGATAGCAAATCACTGCAAAATTTGTTTCCATGTTGTCTACTCCTAATCAAATGCTCATGCAAAGCACAGCTGCTCCTCTGTACCACTGGGAGATTTCTAAGCAAAGTAAGATATTTCTACACAAGACTTCAGCTTGGTGTGCAAAACATATCTACAGCTATCAAAAGTTCTAATAATTATGCCTGTTTTCCACAGATAGAACTTGTCGGCATAATAGGCAAATCACAGCTATCATTTTTTCATGAAAAGAAAAGTTATGTAGGTTATTTTTCTAAGTCTTTTGTACCAACCAGCTAGATTGATGTTGCTCTGGCTTTAGAAACTTAACTCTCTCTTTGTCCCCTCTTATTTGTTAAGAAATATACAGTGGGAAGAATTTTTGTTAAAAAAATTAAAAATTGCTATGATTTGATAAGATGGTAAATAAAATATATGTAATAGTCACATTCCCAGATTTTTTTTGTTTTTCCAAAATAAAATTCTTGATGAAGGAATAAGCAATAAAAAGAATTCTTTTAAATAACTCATGATCAAGAAAGTAAGGCCATGGCTCAGTGACAGAGAATGTTTACATTCATGAGGCCTTAGATTTAATCTGCAGCACCAAGACAAATACATTTAATTGCTCACAACCTCTTTTCTTGGAAATACTATTAATATTTTAATGTGTATCTTTCCACTTCCATGCATATACGAATAGAAACATATTTCCTTTAAGTAAAATGAGGTCCCATTCCTCATAATGTGACATATCCCATTTCAACACATCAGTTAATATTTGTCTACATCATCATTTTTAATGGCAAAGACTTTCTGCTATATTGTGATGCATCTAAACCATTCAGGTATGTTTAAGGATTTAGGATATATAATGCCTCTAGACCTTCCACGTTAAACAGCTTTTGTCTCTCTAGGTTGTCCTGAAAGTTGTATTCCCAGCAGGTGTCTGAGTCTGTGCTTCTGCTCTTGGTTCAGGCACAGGTGGTCCCCAGGGGGAATTCTGGGAGTTAATTGAGCTCAGGAGTCGACTGCAGTTCAAGTCACCTGATGCCACTGGAAAAGGAAAATGACAGCGTAAGTTAGAATAAGGTCTTCTCCTGAACAGAATGAGTCTCAGAGTATGTAAAATTTAGGAGTTCATTTTCATATTCAGCCAATATTTTTAGTCCTTGCTACTTTCACTATTCATTGTGCTACTTTCTAGCTCACATCATGTTTCTCTAATTTGAAGGAGCTTAGGTTTTGATGGATTAGCAATTTTTAAAAGAAACACAAAAGTTTCCTTCTTTTCCTTCTTGCTGCTACAGTAAAATGGGGTAGAAATTATATAATATAAAGGCAAATAAATCATATAATACAAATGTATGCATACCATTTTTGTGAAATTATCACCAAAGATTTAACTATTCCATTACACACACACACACACACACACACACACACACACACACACGACTAAACATTACCTGAAAGACAATCATGAACAGAAAAGACACACTCCTTTAGCTGTGGAATAGAAAGGATATCTTAATATGGTTTCAATAGAAAGAGAAAAATAATTCCCTAGAGTTTTGGAGGAATTTGACTAAGGCATAGATGTTATTATTTTAGTCTAGCTCCAAATACAAAAACAGGAGTGTATATGTAAGAAACTAGATACCATGTGCATCAAATAGGGATTGAGGCATCTACTGCTTGGGAGTGGCAAAATAAGTGACCATGTATGCCCTCATGAAAAGGACTAGTAGGTGCCATTAGAATGAACAAGTAAGGGTGTTGTTACTAACTCAGGAAGATGTCTGTTTACCTAAAACAAGACTTAGCATAAGGTCTCTAGCATAATGGTCATTTTGAAAGAAAGGAGAATACAGCATGTCCATATATTTGTTCATATCTACTTATATGAGCATAGTAATTAGTATGGAAGACTACCTACATAACAATGCCATTTTGAATCCTTGAAATGAGGCAGAGTGAGTGGGTAGATGAATATTTTATACGCAGTACTTTTTCAAGATTAGCAAGTATTGATTTGGTAATATTTTAAGGTAGGAAAATAAAGAAAAATGTAATAAAGTAGGTCAGGGCTGGAAACATGTAACTGAAAGCACTTTGTTGCTGTATTAGTTGACATTTACTCGCAGAGCACTTATGTTTTCAAGGCTGAGAATATAAATATTGGACTTACTACCTGTCAAAGGGCCTTCTTAGTGCTAGGATTATAAATTTGCATCACTATGTGTATTTGTTTTTTGGAATAAGTAGAATAGGTGTGGTATAGCCTAAACCTAACAATATTGCCTATTTCTACTACTTGTTATATGAACTTGCACAAGCATCATCATACCTGTAATATAACCTCAGGCCCATTGCCTCTGAGGTTCTAAAATGATTGAAGGCAATTAGCATTGCATCACCTGACAAGCACCCTCCCCCTCCACATATGCACGCTTTCAACACCACTTCCCACGGACTCTGAACTTGAGGCTGCTTCTCCAGGAGTTCTTTGGAGTCGAGCCCTTAGCATCCCAGACATTAGAAGACACCAGGAAACCCAATGAGCCCCAATAGCCAGTTCATGATTCTTAGCTAAGCACAAGCCCTTTTGCTCAATGGTCAAAATGCAAAAATAGGCAACTTTGACTTGCAGTGTTAAGTTGCAAAACCATCTGTCTCCAGTCTCTAGTGAGTGCTCTTGGGAAGCCTCAGAGTCACAGTCATCATCCGACCATCCCAAGCTTTAGTCTCTGTTGGTTTAGGCTCAAAGTCAGAGACAATTCTCCACAGATGGCATGCTAGGGACCCTCTGACTGCCAACATCGCCTGTGTGTGGTGATGGAGGAAAGGGAAGGACAGGGAGAATGGCCTAACCAAAGGATTGCAAAGTGATTAAATATGCAGGGGGAGAGGGCAGAAGAGCACAAGGAGATAAACTAGGGAGAACTTGAGCTTCTGACAGAATCAGGGGAAAAAAAGATAGATAGATAGATAGATAGATAGATAGATAGATAGATAGACAGACAGACAGACAGACAGACAGATAGATAGATAGATAGATAGCCAGTTGGCTCTTATCTAGGGAACTCCCTGCCCAGCTGTGGGTGCCCAGCCCAGGTCTAAGAAGCATCTAAGTCTGTAAGTCTTCATTATAATGGATGACCCCATGAACAGATGTTCATGGATCTCCCATGTTAGAAGAAACTGGAGAGGAAATGACATCCAGTCCTTCTTTTTTCTTGATATATTTTTAAATTCCATGACTAGGAGCAAAAAATGAAAAGTGGGAATTTTGATGCTTCCACTGTCTTGTGGGCTTGTGTCATTCATACCGTTTTCCCTTCATGTCACAGCTTTAGTTGTTACACACACAAGAGAATATGACTGTCCTTTAGAAACTGCCCAAACTCTGATGATCTCAACGTGAGAGAGCAATGGAAAATAAGGCATATTAAATAGAAGGGCTGAGTGAGTACATTTTAGGGATTGGGGTGGGAGTGCTACATAACTGTGTGGGAAGACTGAAGCAAGCTGCCAGTCAACGTCTCCTGAAGATTACTTAGCAAGGAGAGGGAAGGATGAGGGGGAGATCACTTAGTGAACTGAGCACAAGGGGAATACCTTCACGCTTTAGAGAATGTGTGGAGTGGGAGCATGCGTGGGCAGCCTGCATTTCTTCTGTTCCCACCTCTACCATCGCACTAGCTCCTTCTCCACCAGCATCCCTTTCGTCCTGCATCAAGTGCGTGCTTCCCATTAGACAATCCTGATTGCATCTGCTTCCAGACAGGTAGACTTTCCATAGGCAGGTAGCCTTACCATGAAACATGATTAATCAAACAAGTGAAAATTGTTTTACCTAACCAGGCCACGGAAGCTCTCTTCAGCTAGTTTGTGCTTCACATTTAAATTGTACCCTGGGGAGGAAGTACTTTGTTGTGGAAAGAACACTCACTTGAGAATCTAGGGTCCTTCTCCCCAGCTCCCCATTTGCCACTCAGAAAAATTTGTGAACTCGGACTTTGCTTGGAGTTTCCCCACTGGAATAAAAGAATGGGAATAAATCACCTTTAAATTCACTTGAGGTTTCCTTGTTTGCCTAAGAGCATTCAGTGAGGACTGGTGCTTTAATAAATTAGTTCCACTGAGTTCCTATCTGTTGATTGAGCACCTTATTAGTGTGATATCCTGGCTTGAAAGAATCTACTCAGTTGTTAAAACTACTTTGTCCTTGTGGTATGTGCAGAGTGCCAGGAAATCCTGACCATTTTACTAACATGCTGTGACTGTGCTTTTATTTAGTCCACACACAATGAAACCTAGAGGAAGGGAGCTCAGTGCAATGGTAACTTTAACATTACCAAGGCTTCTTCACTGAACACTGACCAAGTTGCCACCTGTGTCACAGGAAAACACTGAACTTCTCTGAGTCTTAATGTTCATATCTGTGAGTTGGTGCCATTGAATTTCACTTCGAAGGGAAGAGGAGTCCTCACTTGTATCCCATAAGTAGAAGAGCCCTGTAAGAGTATTTTACACTTTGAACATGGACAGACAGGATCAAGGTTGGCTTAATAACTCTTAACTTGGATATGTTGCTGCTCGAAAGTCACATAATAACTCTAAGCTATTAGCTATGAGAATCATAACACTTACCACATGTAATTACTATATGTGAAGAGTTTAGGGCACTTGGTAAGGACTTGATAAAATTCCTATGCATTACCCACAATTCAGAATTGGCCCAATCTATACACAGTAGCTAGGGGTCTTGTTAGCTAGAGTACCAATGAGAGTATAAAAATAATTTTAATCTACCTAAAGGTATTATTACATAAATATAATTTACCCATGAATATCAATTATAGTGAAAATAAAGACCAACACTACTCATCTTTGTAAATTACTCTACTTACGACAAGGGCTTCTATCAAGTAGAGTCTTTTAAATGTTTTTCAATATTGGAATGAAGGTAAAATATTGTAGTTCTTAAAGCATTTATGGTTGAGAAGAATTGAAAGTGTGTTTACATTGAGATACTAGGTTTTGGGGTTATAGGTACTGGGGTTCCACTTTCTAGAAATGGAATGATGCATAAGAACACCTGATCAATGGAAATCTGGGGACATACATTAGGCCCTGGAAAGAGATGAGTGAGATGGGAACCATGGAAGAAACTCCTAGCAAGGAAGGTTTCTTTTCTCTTTCCATCAGGACTTCCCACTACAGCATTGGACAGGCTCTCTGTTGCTGACGTGAATATTTGCTATTCAAATTACTCTTCCAAGTCTATATTAAGATGGGCTTAATTCTAAATCCTCCTAGATCACCATGAAGTAGAAATATAGTATAATGCTTATAAAAATGGCCAGAACAATGTCTCATATTTTGTCTACTAAATTTCTAGTAGGTGTCATAGTAGGTCTACTAGATTTCTAGTAGGCTTCATAGTTGGTCTACCAGGTTTCTACAAACTATCCCATCCCTTCTTATTTTTGTTGTGCTTGTGTTAGGCTTTTCTCTATTAGCCCCATATTAATTTACTTACTATGTTTCTTACATTCACACATATTTAGTATTCTGTTATCAAAAGCTGTGCCTCCAGAGTGAAGAGTTCATGTTTCCTTCTAAACAGGGCCATTGCTTTTGAAGATGACAGTGACAATGGTGATAATAACAGGGAAGCATTGCCATAATAATTAGTTTTAAATACTGGTTGAGACTTTATAAACATATTTGTATAATATGGTACTTACAAACACAGTGGATCCTCGTAGTTATGCTAGAGATATAGGCTTCCATTTTCTTATTCATGGTCATGCTAGGGACCCTGGTGACACATACACCATAGAGTCCACACAAGACTCCCAATAACAAAATGGTTGGCACAGCCTCCCTTTCATAAATAGATTGCTGATTCACTTGTTCCATTTTTAAGCATCACCAGATTGGCATCGGTGACATCTGCTAATTATTTGATTTTACTCATGGCTGCCATGAGACTTCCATCTGCAGCAATCAGTAAAGCGTGATCAGTGTGAGATTAATTCTACCCAGTCCTTGACCAATTTATAGTAATGAGTAGCCTTGTCTGTTTTCCTGTTTTCCCTGGAGGTGTCATTATTTATCACATGTTGGAAACAAAGCTGCCAGAAGTTTAGCAAGAACTCCACTGAAGAGAAAGTTTTCATTGTCTTTCTATTAATAGCTTATCAACTTTTAAATGACATTGGCCCATCAAGAGCATATTTAAGAATGCCTACTTTTTTCTTAGGGTCTTATCCCAACTCTTATGCCTCCATAGAAGTAGTCTTGGAAGTGAGCTAGTGATTATGTTTTTGTACTGCTTGTACTTTACTAATTTTCAGCCTTGATTTTGGGAACCACCCTCATCTATTTCCTTTCTCCTTTTTCTTATCAAAAATCATGCTTATGAGACTGCTACAGCTTCATTAAGACATATTAGTTATGCTTCCTGGTTTTATTGAGAGTGAATTAAATCATACCCAATATACTCATTAAGGGTTTTCTTCACTTGTTTTTGTAATGCTTAGCTAAGATGAGAAGGCAGTGGCCTCCAACCACAGTGATAGCTTCAAATGCTTTTTCTTCACTTAAATCAATTTTCTCCATTTAGTGGTCTACCTAAACAAATACTAGAGAATGATTTCTGCCTCCTGGTGCTTGTTGTCTGCCACTGCAATAGGTGACTCAGCTGAGACTCCAGAGCGAAGTAGTAGGAATTGTACCTCTGCTGCTGAAGGCATATGGGAAAAGCCACAAACTAAATATGTCAAATGCAAGCAAATGAATGAAGAGGACTACCTGGGCAAGTAATAGTTATCCCTACTAGGAGAAAGGAAAAGGCTAGGCTCTGCCTCTTGTGGCCTCATTAGCCTCTCAACAAGGTGCCCTCTGGGAGCAGCCTGGCTACAGGCCTTATCTCTGTCTCTCCATTATGCCTCAGCACAATGACACATACTTCTCTCTCTGACTAAACTTCTCTCCCTTACCCAAGATCCATTCCTCCTGCAGAAAGACCTGAACGGCCACATTCAGGTCTCTGAAATCTCATGCTACCTGGTTGTTCTCCTTCAAGGCATCCATTAGGATGGTAACAACAATAACATTGTTATTCGATGAATAACAAGATGAATTTGAATACTAAAGTACTAACTAAAATGTACGAATGAGTAACACCCTCTCTCGAGGGTACTATTTCTGTTTGCATCTCTCATTTTTATACATAATAGGAGCAGAATTCATACTTCTCCAATAAATGGATGATTTCTGAGTTGAACAAACACTCCCAAGTTTGACAAACCTTCTTTATTGTATGTTCTTCAGACAAACCAGAGCTGGGTTTTCTTTGTACTCTAATTTCAAAGATAATTGGAGAAGGGGAGAAGAGCTGAGGGGAAGGAGATAGGACAAATAAAGTTTTATCAAAGTACTTATGTGCAGATATAATTATATACCAAAACAGTACTCCAGAAACTTTTCTTGCTACAAAATTTTGTAATTATACATAAAGTAATAATTCCTCTTGAAGCTCATTGCTTTGGTTCCTTTGTCTATAATATATTGACCCATACTGCAAACTTCTAAAAGTTACTATTTTCATGCCTGTGCTTGAGAACGTAGGTACTAGGCCAATGCCCTTTGCTTTGCATGACCACTGCAGGTGCATGACAGAGCACAAGCTTCTCTGTGCTCTCCATGATCCTACTGGAAGTTATCAGTAATTTTGAATTTTCTTTTTCAGATGGAGGCAGTGAGCACAGACAAATTTGGAATCATTGCTTATGACCATACAGAACCCCAGTAGCAATAAGCTTGGGTCTGTTCCAGAGCAAATGGAGGGAAGCTCCCAGAGTTCCAGGCCTCCTGGCAGTTTCCAATGCCTGCAACTGCTCACTGATCCTTGTTTTCCTCCCTTGGCCAAAAGCTATGAGAAATACAACATACAGCCTGACTACTCTGATAGTAGTTATTGGGGGGAAAAAGGGAAAGCCAGATGGTTCCTTTTTTAATAGTCTCTGTGGTATGATTTAAATATGACCTGAGAGTAGCTTTAACAGTAGACTAAGTAGTATGATTTCTTTATGAGTCAGTCCCATGTTGGAAAGCTGTAGGCCATAGACAAGGCAGCATAGTTATGGTAGGACCTGGTTTAGTATATATTATGAGTCCACCTACCAGAAATTCATAACCATTTCTCATCTGATTACTCATAACAGTGTTGATGGGAAATGGACAGTATGTACTAAGTTCTGTGGGAATAACAAAGAAGGAAAAAGTTCCCTGGTCTTTTGGATTATCCATTTCAGAAACAGAGGGCAGTCAGAGATGGCAATATGACTATTTGCAAAGAGACAAACAAGGTAATTTCAAACACTAAAGTTAGCAAAGCAGAATAACAGTTACTTGGGGTCAGGATTGTTTTAGGTCTATACTGTCCAGTGGAGAAGTCTTTGGTCACATGTGGTTCTTGAATCATTAAAAGTGTGGCTGGTCAAAACTGAGATATGCTTTAAGAAACAAACTAGCTTGCTTACTATGTAAAAAAGAATAAAATTATCTGATTAACATTTGTTGTCAATATGTTCCCCAAGAACCTTTGGAATCATAATGATAGACACAAAAATAAAGAATTGTCTCAGCAATGCAAAACTTACTTCTGCAGAAGGATTAGATATGAGCCAAAAATCTGGCAAGCAAGCACACAGAGCAGCAGTCTGTTCCCCTATTTATCTCTAAGCCACAGGCCCTGCCTCCTTGATCCAATTGGTGAGCTCAGATTCACAATCTGTTTGTGATTGGCTAGTTTGAATAGGGTAAGATGTATTTACATAAAGTGGCTTTGACATAAGATCAACCGTACAAAAGTATCTTGCAATATATCCACACCCTCTGCTGTTATCTTTCTGATGCATGTCTTAATTTTATTATGAGAAGTCACTTTAAGTCAAAACCTTACATCTCAAAAATCCTTCCAAAGCAGGTCCTCTTTTCCTTAGCAAGAGATAAAGCACCAGGCCCAAACAGGAACTTTTAAGCAATACACTTTAGGTTTTCTCACATACTTAATACTAATTTTTAAAATTACAATACGTTAGCTATATTGGATTAAAAATTTATTAAATTCATCTTATTTACTGTAGTGACCAGAAAAATTAAGATTATGTATTTTTTTAATTTACATAGAAATAGATAGACCTGGAAAAGTTCTGTTAAATGAAGTCATGTTCAGAGAGACAAAGGGCACATGCTTTCTTTCATATGTGGAAGTTAGATCTAAATTATAAATACATATGAAAACTAATACACACACATGCATTGACTAAAGGGAAGGATTGCAGTGATGCAAGTATTTTGAACAACTACTTTACAATTAGCAAAATGAATACCAGGAAGCTGAAACATGTGTTTTCAGAAGGCAAGGGAGGTCAAGAGGAGGGAGGTAAGATGAATGGAGAAAAGAACAAAGGGCTACTTCGATAATATTCCATGTACATATGTGAAAAATGGAGCCAGGTCACTTGAGGACATGGCAAGACTGGGAGAGATGGGGGAGAGTGACTGGAGGCATGACACTGACCAAAATACACTGTATTTATAGATCAAACTGTTGTATTGAAACCCCATTTTACAACTACTTAAAGACATTATTGTAAGAAAGATTGTACATTTGGCTCTCATTTGCATCTACTTCCCCATGTCTGTTGGGCAGCAGTCCACCTAAGATAGGCCATCAGAGGAGGTGAAAACTCAGGAAGGAATGTAAAGCTTCAGAGGAGAGTGCCATAGGCAAGGAGAACAGCAATTGCAAAACAGAAAAAAAGACAGAAAGCCCAGAGTGGCTGGAAAGCATACTGAGGGAGGGGGTGGAGTTGATGTAGGTCCTTGAGCAGAGGATTCACTTTGTTCATGCAGGGCTTTGAAAACTAGAGTAAGATGTTAGGATTTTATATAAATACAGACTTTCGATAAAACCCTGCAGCAGATTTGCTTCTGTGCAGTTTCCCTGGCACTGTTCCAGAATATCAATATTCAGTGTGAAAGCTCATCTAAAAAAGAAAAATTGCAGTGGAACCCACTCAGCTTAGAACATCTCCATGCTAATGAAGGCTGACAATGGAATATGCATTTATTAAGCTCTTTTATTTTCATATACAGGAATAGTTGTGATGTTTGTATGTGGATGCTTTTTCCCTTTTTTTTTTGGTAAGGAAGAAGAACATAGACATGGACAGAGAATGTAATCAGAGCAAATAAATATTTGAGTCTCATCTTCCTTTGCTCATCTCAAACTCACTCTGAGCAAGGCAAACCTAAGTTCACCCAGAAAGTATCAGTGTAAGTTGAATGGTAAAAGGCAAACATTGAAATTTTCTTTTTTATTCATAGGTATGTATACTGTCTATAAGATATTCCTGGGTTATCCTCAGGAAGAGGGGAATAAACTGGTACATTCTTCTGTGATTTTCCCTCTGGGAATGTGCTTCTAAGAAAAAGTAATGAATTTCATTTACTGAACAAAGATTTCTGATGTATTTAGAGTTTGTATAATACATTTATTGCCATAAGAGGAAAATGAGGGGGGTGTCTACAAGTGGAATGGAAACTTTGTGTTCAGAAGTATCAAAGAGAGGGCTGGGAATAAGGCCTAGTGGCAAGAGTGCTTGCCTCATATACATGAAGCCCTGGGTTCGATTCCCCAGCACCACATATATATATAGAAAATGGCCAGAAGTAGCGCTGTGGCTCAAGTGGGAGAGTGCTAGCCTTGAGCAGAAAGAAGCCAGGGACATTGCTCAGGCTCAGAGTTCAAGCCCCAGGACTGCCAAAAAAAAAAAAAGTGTCAAAGAGAAGTTGACATCCATATTAGTCAGCAGTTCTTACCCATTAAAGTCCTCATTGAATTAAAAAGGAATACACTCAAGTGCTCAGGATGATCTGGGACAAGGGAATGCTTGGTGAAACTATGCCCAACCTTATCAATCACTGGAGACAGGGCCATCAGAACCAAGCAGTGTTCTTCCTCATCTTGGATCATTGGAAACTGGTGTTTGGGTGAGCTGGATGGATTGCAGGGCACAGTGGAGGGCCATACAGGTATAGTTCATTTTTTCAATATTCTTTAATTTCTGACATTGTAGATAAAAGGGGTCACATTGCTTTATGCTAGCCTAATGATGGCCAAGATTCTACACTTACAAGCAATTTGGAGCAGTGGCCAGAAACTAGATTTAGCCTTGGTTGATGCTTTAGAACAAGCAGACCCTTCTGAATGGTGACGGGTTAACTGGATCCTAAGCTTATCACCATCTAAGTTTCTCAAATTAAAAACCTCTATTTGAACAAAATAGAAAAGATCTGTGCCTGATGCACAGTGAGTACTCAATAAATATTTGGAGAACAATGAAAACAATGTACAAATATTAATTAAGGTTTATATAACTTTATTGTAAAGCTAGTCAACACTAGAACAAAAATGGCCTAAGTTCGACTTTGACCCAACAAAGCCTTCCTACTGAGCTTCCTGGGGTAGCTATGCACAGAAGGAAAAAAGTCAAATAAAAAACAGAAACTACAAACTATTTTCAATGATTCTAACATCGCACTGGGCCCCAGAGACTCATACTTATAATCCTAGCTACTCAGGAGGCTGAGGATGAGAGGTCAGTATGGGCAGAAAAGTTCTTTAAAGCCCCTTCTCAAACCATAGCTGAGAGCTGGGGTGTGTATTGGTCATCCCAAGGTTGAAAGTGGGAAGACTGAAGCCCAGGCCAGCCTAGGCAGAAGTCAGAGATTTCACCTTCACAGAAGGAAAGCTCAATGTGGTCGGTGCACCCATCATCCTGGTGACAATGAAAAGCATAAGATTAGGTGGATCAGAGCTCAGGCACACACATAGGAAGGAATAAGACCTTATCCCAAAAATAACCAGTGAGAAAAAGAGATGGAGGCTGGCTAAGTGGTATTATGCCAGTCTAGCAACTCTAGGCCTTGAGTTCAAACCCCAGTACTGCCAACAACAACAAAAGATTCAGTATGCCAACAGTAGTTACTTGGGATTACTTGACTCCTTCTTGTAAGTTCATATCCACCATGGACCTGACTAGGTACCTAGCCTAATGCTTTCTACCTATCAGCTGCAGAGAAGGGCGGGGTGCCTAGGAATTGGGAAGCTCATTCTTGATTTGTTTATTTGTTTTGTTTTTGTTGCCAGTCCTAGGGCATGGACTCAGGGCCTGAGCACTGTCTCTGGTTTCTTTTTGCTCAAGGCTAGCACTCTACCTCTTGAGCCACAGCGCCACTTCCAGCTTTTTTCTATATATGCTGTGCTGAGGAATCGAACCCAGGGCTTCATGTATATGAGGCGAGCACTTTACCACTAAGCATATTCCCAGCCCCTCATTTTTGAATAAGAGGGAAATCAAGGTGATGCATTAACTTTGCTTGACAATTATCCTATCTTGCACCATGCCATAGAGCTCAATGAGCAGAGACAGATGAGCAATTCCTCTCCATCTTGAGAAACTGAGGGTTTTCAAGTTAACAATGACCTTGGAAAAGAGAAAGCTAAACTGGAAATCAAGGGAAGATTATTATAAACTAAAACTTACATATTTGACAATTCCAGGAACAGAAAGAAGTGAATACAATTTTGAAAATATAACCACATACAGTAATTACCATTACTAAGCACAAACCCTGCAGAGTAAGTTTTGTGAAACCTAATTAAAATTTAATCTATTCAGGGTGCACAGTAATTGAGGCATTTGCTGTAGCCAAATAAATAACCATGTGAGCCTGAGCCCGAGTTTGTGCCTCCTCTACTTACCAAACATCATATGCAGACATTTTGGTAGATAATAAAGTCAGAACAGAACACTTCACCAACACCAGTACTGACAAAGCACTACTGTAATTTCCCACTTGCAAAATTGCTTGTTTAGGATGTTATGTGTTCTCCTTTATTGTTATTGATACAAATTGTATTAATTACAAGGATGAAAGCATAAATATTTAATAAGATAAGAGGCAATTAAGAGCAAACATTCACAATTTAAGCATTCCTTTAGGCCTACAACAACAACCAAAAAAAGGAAGAGTGTTTAGCTTTTGGCTTCATTTCTTACCAAAGCAACCCTGAGCTTTGTAGATTCACATTTTGTAGCCCACACATTGGATATGAATTCATAAAGTCTATCTTACTAATTTGTCCAAACTAACTTACTTTTTAAAAGTCCTTACTTCTATGAATTTCACTCTAGTCTCCCAATGACCCAATGACCCTAGATCCCCAGTTAAATATCCTTGGTTGACTGATAGTCAACTGACTCACTTCATCAATCCAGTTGGAGCAAAAATTTGTATCTAGGTCTCATCTGTTTGTTCTCTATTCATTTCCTTCTAATTTAGTTCTGATTCATACTTACGTGACTTACTGTTTTAGTTTGTATGCTTTTTAGAACATGTTTCTATACCAGAAGATGCAGCTCTTGTTGACATAAGAGTCATAGTCACTAATTCATACAAGTATCTAAAATTGACATGGCAATTCCAATAGTCACATCAAGGCAATCAACTTCCAGCAGGGTCTTCTGGGAAATGTCTTCTCCTTTTGAAAAATGAAAAATTTAGAAGAGACGCTGGACTCTGCTGGAAGTTGATTGGGGCCTACCTAGAAGGACTTCCATCATATCATGTTGGTTTGGGACAGGTTTATGGACTTAGTGTAGGGAGAATTAATCCTCTAGGCAAAAAGGGCTTTCTCTTCTGCAGATCATGGCTATGAGAGGGAACAAGAAGGAATCATGGATGGGACAAATGGACAGCAGACTGGCAGAAGGTGGTGTGTCTCCATCTGTTTCTGGCTTGGGCTGTTGTGCTTGACTCCAGATTGGATCCTAGGCCTAGAGTCTCTCCATGCTTGTCCATTCTAGACCTCCTTGGATGAATTCTTTATAATGTATAACATTGTTGGAGATCTCAGGACCAACTTCAAATCTAGTTCTCAAGGCTTTTTACAATGAATCCCAGGGTTTGCTACTCCAGATGCCATCCATACAAGACACTTTACATATCTCATGTATCCACATCTATCCTGTCACAAAGGCAAAATGCCTAAAAACAAAAATCTGACCTATTTAAAACAATGTTTAAATGGAGACATTGACAAATTATTTCCTACACGTTTTTCCAGATAATTTCTCTTTAGCCTCCATTTCTATTCGCACCCTACCTCCTCCAACCACACAGAGCAATCTCACTCTTCTCAAACCCTTCTCCCTCTTCAATGTCTTCCTACGTTGTCATGGGTTGTCTTTACTCCCTGGAATCCATTTCTCATCTTTTTCCATCTGGTAAAATTCTATTCACCATTTGAAGCCCAGATTAAAGCTCATTTCCTTCATGAACATTTTCCCAATTCCCCATGCAGAACTGATTTCTTCCTCCTTAATTGCTTCCAAAGAGTTCTGTTACACCAGTTAACATATTGTATAGCAGCAATTGGTTTACACAAATGATCTCCACCAAGACATATGTAGAAGAGATCTTGTTATTATTTTCTATTATTTTCATATTTGTATCCATAGGTCAATAAAATTTTGAGAGAGATTTAGAATACTTACTCTGTCTAAATTTTACTCAAATCTAAGTCCATATCAAATGCCATCTAGGTATTTGTTTTGATTCTTCTAGTGCTGAGAAGTTTTTCTCATTCAAAGCCCCATAAGTTACATTTTTATTATTTATTTATTTTTTTGGCCAGTCCTGGCCCTTGGACTCAGGGCCTGAGCACTGTCCCTGGCTTCTTCCCGCTCAAGGCTAGCACTCTGCCACTTGAGCCACAGCGCCACTTCTGGCCGTTTTCTGTATATGTGGTGCTGGGGAATCGAACCTAGGGCCTCGTGTATCCGAGGCAGGCACTCTTGCCACTAGGCTATATCCCCAGCCCCCATAAGTTACATTTTGATCTGTGTGACAAAAGGCCTTGATTTGCAGCATACTTTTCTGTTCCTCATATCCAGCCTGTAGTGCTCTGATTTGTGATCATGAGTTTTATGTTATGGCCATATGTTTTGCTAAAAGCAATATTGGACTTCAAGGTTTTATAATAACGTTAGTAGACAGTATTCAAAAGTCAAGAGATGAATTCACCTTTATTGGGGGGAAAAGTTACACTTACATAAGACTTGAAAAACCATGAATCTAAATGGGGAAGTGGCACTGTACCTCAAAGTGGTAGAGTGTTAGCCTTGAGCAAAAGAACTCAGGAACAGGATTGAAGCCAGTAGACAGACAAAAAAAATTAGGTAGATTTAGAAGCACTTCCTATTTCAGTTTTGTACCTATTACTCTGGTGCTCTTAATGACTCACAAATAGAATGCTTACTTCTGAAAGATAAGTACAAAAAGGTTAAATAATTATTTTATTTCCTTAGAACTTATAAAAAATTTCAAGGACTATTATTTGAAGCTATCTTTGGAAAGTATATTTTCATGCATCAGCCTTCATTTAATTATTTGGATATTTTTCAAGTTCAAAATTCACTTCAAAAAAATTTAAAAGCTATTCAAAGAAGCAGGAACAATTCAAGTTTTGAATTCTGGAAGCAGCAATATCCTCAAAGATTTGCCTCTGCCTCCAGGTGAGCTGGAAGAAAGCAACACAAGCCTATGTGGTCAGGACTCAGAGCTACAGACACTTGGCATCAGAATGTTCCCGATGGAAGTAGATAGTGAGAGAATCTCCCACTACCCACCGACCCAGAGTGATTCAGACAATCCAAATTCTACCCTTTATATAAGGAAGTAAGAATAATAGAGTTCTTCTTTCCTTTGACCACTTGCTAGATCTTTTAATAGGCAACTTGGGGACAACTTGTTTTCTAGATTTAGGAGTAATACAAGGCTCTTAAGTGCCCAAGAGCCAGTAAGTGCCCAGATATTCAGTCAAAGCTTCAGAAGAATGATGGCTCCATCTTTGAGAAACTAGGAATTGAAAAGAATGTACATTCTCCTAAGTGTGTTGAGTTCTTAGGGACAAGATACAGTTTTGAGAGAACAGTAGTGTTCTGAGGTTGGAGATGTCATCAGAGGAAGTCTTAAGCAGCCAGTATACAATGGAAGAGTCAGGGATATTCCAGTATTATAGCAAGTGAGGAGAGAGAACAATGGGAAAATCTAAGTTCTTGCATAAGTAGTCAGATAATAGAAAATGGAGAGAGAGTAGAGATAAAGCCAAAACTACAAGGTTGGCTTTCTTGATGAAGATTGGCTACAATGGGGAGTAATGGCCTATGTCGAGCCAGGAATAGTGATAAGAACAGGGTAGAACTATAAACTAGGAAGAAGTGAGTGCCTGGTGCTTGTTAAGGGACAGAAGAATGCAAGCCAAAGACCCCCCAGCCTCCAGCAAAGGTACAAGAACAGAACTCAACCATTAACCAAAACTCTAAGTCAAAAGCCATTTTATTAGAACTGTGAGAGCACTAGCAGTTAGAAGGATTCAGTCAATGGAAAGAAGTGGGAAAAGGAAGCTGTTCCCTGAATGATAGGAACTTTGAGTCATGTTTATTTTTCTATTCATAAATAAAGCATGGATTCTATCAACTATTGACACTCAGCGTGGAATAATCAGAAAGGGAGTCAGATACTTTGGATGAAATTTCCAAATGTCAGAATACAGAAATCTCTTCTGAGTGGTGGTACTCATTTTCTTCAAAGATGAATCCTCTTTCTCCATTTGAGAAATAAGTATCTGGAAGATAAAAACAAAGTGTCAGAGGGTGGAAGTTCCTACTGTTTACTGTGCAGACTCTCATTCCTCCCTTGATCAATCTAGAATCTCAATCCATCTACTTGGTATCCACATGTTTGATGTTTCCTCCATCCAATACCATTTAAAATTAACCCTTACAGTGAACTGAACACCACATGGGGGGGGGGGAAGGGAAAGGGGGAGGAAGGAGAGGGGGTATGAGGGACTAGGTAACAAACAGTACAAATAATGTATCCAATGCCTAACATATGAAACTGTAACCTCTCTACATCAGTTTGATAATAAAAATTTGGAAAAAAATTAACCCTTACATCTCCTGCTTATGGTAGAGTATATACTAATTATAGGTTACATGTGGATCCAAAAGAGATCAAATGATCTGGTCATCTATAATCTGACTTATAACCGATTTTCTTTTTAGTTTCCATCCTCTTCAGGACCTGGACTCTGTAGTGTTAGGGCTTTTAGGGAGACCTCTTGGAAATTAGTTCACTTTTCATTAGTGTTTGACTTTGAAGACATTACAAGTATACTTTCCTCCTTCTCAAATTAATTACCACTTCTCTTTCTATCTTACCAAAAAGCTAACATCTCCTGGTTTTCTTGTTTTAGAAGCTTTGTAGTTTTTCATTACTAGCCTATTATTATGTTGCTGAAAAAGATTCAAGTATTCATTTTCAGTGAAAAAAAATCCATCTAGGTAACTATATGAAAACATAGAGTACAAAATGGCTATGTTCTAATTTCAAAGGTGGCCTTCATATTTATGGTAAAATTGTATAAGTACATATACTTATTATAAAAGATTTTGAGACCAAGGAAAGACAATGCCTTGTAATTATCCTGATCGTTCACAGAGAACACAAATATATATTCATCTATAGTCTACATTGTGGTCTTCATTTAACTCTTTTTTTTTATACTTACTTTATTTTTTTATTTTTATTTTTTTTCTCAAATTTTTATTATCAAACTGATGTACAGAGAGGTTACAGTATCATATGTTGGGCATTGGATACATTTCTTGTACTGTTTGTTGCCTTGTCCCTCATGCCCTCCTCCCTCCTTTCCCTCCTTTCCTCCCCCCCCCAGGTGTTCAGTTCACTTACACCAAACAGTTTTGCAAGTATTGCTTTTGTAGTTATTTCTCTTTTTTTACCCTGTGTCTCTCAAATTTGGTATTCCCTTTGAATTTCCTACATCCAATACCAGTAAACACGGTTTCCAATATACTCAGATAAGATTACAGAGATAGTGTAGGTACTCTTTATTTAGGTATGAATGGGATTGAGCTTGCTAGATGGAGATGATGCAGATTTTTCTCACAAGATTAGCTTTATCTGAATTACCATTTCCAGTTACTACATTACATTTCTTGCTTTCAAAATCATGTAATTTTTCCCTCCAATGAAATTTACTCTTTCTCCACTAATTGCCAATACTTAGAGTAAATATTCCCCACAGGCATACAAGAAGGTGAATTTTATATTTGACCATCCTATTGATGAATGATTTCCAAAGTTTGCCAGTGCTAAGTGGGAGCTATATATGAATAACTTGGGAAGTATGTTTAAAGTAACAGATTTACACAACTAACAAGGGAGAAATATAAGAGAGTTACAAAGACATATTATTTTCTTTAGGAAGTTAAAGAAAGAACGATGTGTTGGGATAAGGAAAGATTTCTATAAAGTACAGTTTGTACTAGAGTAAAGAATTGTTCCAAAGGAAAAAAGAAAAAAAAAGTTCAGGACCAACAACACAGAAAATTAAAGAAAGTTTCAAAGGTGTCTAAGTAGATCTTTAAAAATATATAAAGTGAAGCATATAAAGAGTTCATGTGTGTAATTAAATTGCCTATAATTTAAGTGTTACCTAAAAATATTTTCCAAGGTCAAAATTTAATGCACTGATGCAAAATAATATTTAATTCTCTGTATCTGAAACATATTCTATAACTGGTAACATTTGAAAATAAACCTGGCTTAAAGAACAAAGATTAAAAGATTATGTTTTATTAATATAATTACTTTCATTTTCTGATGATTATTGAATGGCTTTAGAACTAAGGAGACAGTCTTAACTGAATAAAGACTTATTCAAATGTTTTTTTATCCCAAAGTCTTTTACATAATCACTTAATAAGCAACTATTATTATATATGATTAGTATACTCTATATGCCTTTTACTCAAAATATATAGAGTTATATGCTTAAATTCTATCTTAAGTGATTACATAGAAATCTTTGACATATAAAATGGTCAATAAACCTTTGGGCATTTCTCAAATATGTAATAATAATGGTGATCATTTGCCTCATACCAAGTAGAACTGACTCAACAGATGGAACAAGTAGGGTCCCATAAAGATAATTCTGAGTTACTGTCATACAGTAGTCATTAAATTGGTGTATTCATACTTGCTTGTCTCTATTGGTCTTTCTGTATTGCTCATTTACAACTAATTGGTACACTGAAATAGAAAGATAAAAAAATAGTCTTAGTTTTGAAAAAAATTAATAGAAAGTATTTTACGTAATTATGTAAGATAATTTGAAGACACTTATGAAGATGATATAAGCAATTTAAAGTAGTATAGAAATTCAAAAGAGGTACAAATGACTTTTTAAATCTCTATTTTGTGAGGAGACAAGGACTAGAAGAATGGCAATATTTCCAGGGATAGGAATGTGAATCATTTCAATCAGACTCACAGGAATTTGCTGAGAATTTAGTATTCAAAATTGAAATTTGTAATACATTTATGTCTGTTATACTAGATTCATAGTTTGTTGAACATAAGTTAAAAATATAAATTGTTCAAAATATTTCCACAAGTCTAATATGAGTAATAATTAACAAAGATTTATGAGCTATACTATGGATTTAAAATCTGCTAGCAGGATAGGACAAATACCAAGCATAAAACTTATCTTCCAAGTGCTCTACATCACTGGCCATAAAAGAAATGCAAATCAAAACAACATTGAGATTCCATCTCACCCCAGTAAGAATGTCATATATCAAGAAAACTAACAATAACAGTTGTTGGAGGGGATGTGGCCAAAAGGGAACCCTACTTCATTGTTGGTGGGAATGTAAACTGGTTCAGCCACTCTGGCAAGCAGTATGGAGATTCCTCAGAAGGCTAAATGTAGAACTCCCCTATGACCCAGCAACCCCACTTTTGGGTATTTATCCAAAAAATCACAAACAAAATCACAGTAAAGCCACCAGCACAACAATGTTTATTGCAGCGCAATTTGTCATAGCGAGAATCTGGAACCAACCCAGATGCCCCTCAGTAGACAAATGGATCAGGAAAATGTGGTACATATACACAATGGAATTTTATGCCTCTATCAGAAAGAATGACATTGTCCCATTTGTAAGGAAATGGAAGGACTTGGAAAAAATTATACTAAGTGAAGTGAGCCAGACCCAAAGAAACATGGACTCTATGGTCTCCCTTATTGGGAATAATTAGCACAGGATTAGGCAAGCCACAGCAGAGGATCACAAGAGCCCAATAGCTATACCCTTATGATCACATAAGATGATGCTAAGTGAAATGAACTCCATTTTATGGAAATGATTGTTATATCACAGTTGTAACTACTTTCAACATCCCATGTGTATCTGTAGTTTATACTGTTGATGATGTTCTTGTATCACCTTCTTGGATTGTATCTACACTATCTCTGTAATCTTATCTGAGTATATTGGAAACCGTGTATACTGGTATTAGAATTAGGAAATTGAAAGAGAATTCCAAAATTGAGAGACAAAGGGTAAATTAAGAGAAACAACAACAAAAGCAATACTTGCAAAACTGTATGGTGTAAGCGAACTGAATACCTCAGGGGGGGAAAGGGGAGGGGGGAGGGGGGTATGAGGGACAAGGTAACAAACAGTACAAGAAATGTATCCAATGCCTAACGTATGAAACTGTAACCTCTCTGTGCATCAGTTTTATAATAAAAAATAAAAAAATAAAAATAACTTATTTTCCATGGAGAAGCCAGGAAATTACACAAAATACAAATGATAATTTTTAAAATACTTATTTCTTAGTAGATATATTGATAATGCCCAATTTCTTATACTACAAATAAACTTGATTTTCCTCCTTCATAATTTTTATTTGCATAAATTATTTGTATAAAAGGGTTTTACTGTGATTATTTATAATGTTCATAAAATATACTTTGATAAAATTCACACCATCTATATTATTCTTCCTTAACCACTCCTATTCCCTCTTCATTTTTAAATTTTTGGTGTTTTCTACTCTTTTCATAAATACTGATAATATATTTCTATAATATTCATTTTGTTACCATCTCCCTTCTCATATTTTCTCCAACTGAATGCTATATCTAAAGCATTTTATAGATCATTTTTTGATTTTTGCAATCATTTGCAGTCCTAGCTACTAAGGATGAGATCTGAGGATCACTGTTCAAAGCCAGCCTGGATAGGCAAGTCTGTGAGATTATTATCTCTAATTAACCACCAAAACCCCAAAGTGGAGCTGTGGCTTAAATGGTACTAGCCTGAATGAAAAAGTTCAGGGACATTGCCCAGGCTCCCAGTTTGAGCACCAGTACCAGCATCAAAAAAGAAAAAAGAAAGTGCAGAATATTTTTGGAATAAAGATGGAATATTTTTGTATCCATTTTGGTATCATCAATAAGCAATGCTTCCTTTTGTAATAATGACAACATATTTTATATTCTTTTCTTAGTTCACTTGTAATTAAAAATAATATCAAAACCTTCCTTTCTCAAATATCCTGTTTTGTCTTTTACATTGCTTTTCCAACTTTATGTCAATGTGCCTTTGCTATTTCTTGGTTATCTTCACTTTCTTTATTAGCTTCAACAACAATGTATTCTTTATATTTGCCTCAAGCTCTTCTTTCATTTAAAATACAAAATTAGATTGGACCTTTTTCAGAATTTTCTTAAAGAAAAATGCTAATGATAGTAGTTCAATGAACTCTGTATGCTATTTTTAAAATGACTAACTCTTATGAGGCATCTATTTGGGCCCTGGATATGCAATGCAATAGAAACTACTGTTACTCTAGGGAATCTAATAGCTAGAAGAATGATTCACTGAAGGACATAGATTTTGAAACACAACTACCAATTGGTAAAGAAATGATGTGACAGAGAAAATAAACTCTAGATGTTAATGAAAAGAAAGTACTCAGGAATGATTTCAGAAATACATGTCCATTTACCTACAAATACAACTGAGACATCATGAGAGGAGTACATATTTTTCTTGTCCCTTCAAGCACACTTTAACTCAAATATCTCTTTACAGTCTGCCGGCTGTTCCTTGCTACACTCTTCTTTTACTCCCAGTTTCTCCATTGGATGAAGAAAAGTTCTTAGCCCTTGCTACAAAATAAACTCTGCAAAAACACATTTATTTATTTCTCTCTCATGATTTTCCTTACTCAGTAACATTGAAGATCAAGTTTCTCTGCTCTCAAAGAACCTTCTGGACACTCACAATGAATACCAGGTTCAGATGACTCAGACCCTTGCTCCGGTTCTCATAGAAAGAGTCTGGCCTTCAAAGAGCACCGGTTCTTTATGGAAAACATGGAAGACTGATGATATCGTGGGAAGAAAACTGGGAGCCAAAAGTAGTGAGTACATAGGCCTCGTCCTGGCCAGCTACCTGGTCTTAGACCAAGCTGAACATGAAATTCCCTCTCTGTAAAATGTAGACGTTTGTGACAGGCTAAGTAATCCTGCCCTACTCCCCACAAAATAATATGTAGACTATGTTGTATGATAAAAGGGACTTCATAGATATAATTAAGCTAGGAAATTTGAGATGAAGAGACTATCCTGGACTAATTGAGTGGATCCAACATAGTCACATCTATTCTTACAATAGAGACCCACATGGCCAGTGTAAGAGAAGGCAATGGGGGAGAAGCACGGCATGGCCACAAACCAAAATAGGACCCCGTAGGAAGCTGAAAAAGGCAAGGAAACAGATTCTCCTATCAATATTCAGGTAGGTTGCTTAACTTCAGCTTATTCAAAGTGATCTTGGACTTGTGACCTACAGAACAGTCAAGAGAACACATTTAGGTTAGAGCCATCAAGTTGGTAGAAGCTTGAAACAAACTAATACAAAGGTGAACTAGGTGACTTCTATAGTTGCTTCCTACTGTGATTGATGGTTTTCAGTGATGACTCATTTTTAAACAGTCCAAATTTTACAATATTTGAGTGTCTAAATGGGGCATCTTATAACAAGACTGCTAATCAAATATTCCTTGTTTTAAAAAAAAATACTGGAAGAGAAGCTGTGGCTCTAGTGGCAGAATGCTAGCCATGAGCAAAAAGCTCAGCGATACCACTCAAGCCCTGAGTTCAAGCCCTAGGACTGGTGCGCGTGCACACACACATGCAAAGTAAGAATTAAGTGCACCTGAAGAAAGGCAATTGAGTAAGAGTCTGCAGTTTCAAATGAGTTTTTTTTTGTTCTGGAAACCATTAGCAGTAGGAGAAGGTTTGAACTTGGCCCATTCTCTGTCCCCAAGTTCTTTTGCATTCTTCTCCCTTACTACCTGCTAGCTTCTCCCCCATTATTTCCTCCCATCTCATCATTTTCAAGGCAGATCTTTCTGTAGCCATTCCCTGCCAGTGCTCTGCAGGAAACATTTTCTACCACATCTCCTCCAACCGCCAACCAATGGGTCTTCCCGAAAGCTCTCCTAACCGGCCAGGCCACACTTCACCTTTTCTTCCCATTTTCCCCAATCCTGTCATTTGTCCTCTATTCAGACTCTTGTATCCACATATTTAGTGCTGGAAGAGACAGCTGACTCTTCCACTAGACAGAAGGAACGTGAAGGTTGCATTTATCCATTTGGGTAGCTGCTAGTATCAATACTTGCGCATAGTAGATGTTCCTTGAATTAAAGTCACAGATTACTAAAACCAAGAAATCACATCTTTTTGTTCTCATATAGAACTTAGTGAGGAATTCTTCTATAGGAAAAGCTAAAAAGGGACAAGCATTTGGAAGTGCCTGTATCCCTTCTCCTCACTGTCTGCAATGCTTTACAATAGCTTACCCATTTTCTGAGATTCCAAGGACAAGCAGGAAAAATTGAACACATTGTTGCACATTTCTTTTCCAGTCAGAAGATCAAAAGTTCACTTAGAAGCTTAAAGAAGAGTGTTTAATGTTGCAGCTTATAGGAATTACATAATCCTTTCTGATTTACTGCCTCTTTATAATTCTTTCTCTACTTTGAAACTCAGGATTAGGTACATTTTAAGAGCTTAAAAACTGTTTAAAATTGTCAAGAGTAATTATGGATAACACCTCTTTACTCCCTTGATCTCAACCAAATCCTAATTAACTAGAGCTGTTCAGTGTCCAAACAAAAGCGATTTATTCTACCTGCTCATTATTATTAAACTATGTTCCAGTTTGGATTTGGTAATGCAGAATCAAGAGGTAAAGTGAGTTAGCTCCAGAAATATCTTCCAGCAGTAGAATGTCTGTCCCTTTACTCATTTCCTTAATCATAATTGCTGCTTATTCTAAACCTTTCATTTTAATAACTAAGAGGGCTTAACTTTTAAATTCCTAGTACGCCAAAAGAGAAGATAATTGGTAGGTGATACCAAAGTGTCTATGATTGCTATTTTTCAGACAGGTAAGGAGACCCAAAGGTCATATTCTCATGGTATGGTTATAAAAGAACCACAAAGAGAATCAAAGTAATGGATGCCCAGTTTTGTTTTGGGCACTTGCCAAACCTAATGAATTAAATGGAAAAATCTCTGCTTTATCTGGATAGAGGTATATGAGCTGATGCATATTGGATTCTATTGGCAATGACCCTGGAGGAGCCTTCAACTAACAGCTGTTTAAATATAGCATTTGGTATAAATAATTTTACCTTTATAAACAGTAAGGTGGATGTTGGCTGTTTGTAGAAGAAAATCTCATTTCCCCTATCTGTGAAACAATATCTATGGTATTCTCCTCTGTACAAGTAAATAAACAAACATCACAGACCATCCCAGGCCACCCACACATGCTGACTTCTTTTTCATTATTGATCCTCAGGGACCCGGTTGATGCTCGGTGGTCCCTCCTCCATCTTGAGGACATAGGTCAGCACAGTACAACCCTAAGGCTAAAATTTGGGATGAATGTGTTTAGACTTCTGCTCCCAGTTCCCATTCAGCAAATCTCAAGGGCATTCCAGTTTGAATATTTTTTACAAAAGGCCAAGGGAGAGGGAATCTTTCACTCTGAAAAGAATCAATGGCTCAAGCAGAACAGAATAAAGAGTGCCTAGTTCAGAACCTGGCTAGTTCAGTGCATTCTATGTAAAATTAAGTCATCTGCCAAGAAAAAAAATGTAGTAGATGGTCATATATATCTATGTTTTTCAACATAAAAATGAAGATTCTGAATTAGTTGCTTATTCTATCACATTTCAATTCCTTAAAAGACAAATTTAAAGTAAGTGTTTGATCTGAATATTTTTAGATGGAAATGCCCAGAGTGGGGAAAGGAAACTTCCAGGCTAGATTTTGTCCTTGGCAGAATTTCATTTGGCTATCAGCTGGTGTTCTAAAATTAAGTGTTCCTTGCTTCTATCCTTAATTATTTGGATGAATCAAAGCTTAGAAAAAATGAGCATGTCATCTCAGACTTCATATTTCTGGGTATAGTCAGACATATACTTGACAACAGGAAATGCAGTCTTTACTTTCAAAAAAAACATTAATTGCAGCCAGAATAATGTTAGTTCAAATTTGGATTGTGTCATTTAGTGTCTGTAAGTTTAGGACAAACAACTTAAACTGTAATCCACTTCTCTAATCTATGAGATATGATTATCAATACTTATTTGAAATAATAAATGAAATGAAATGTGCCCATAATGACATTATTCTTGCTACTTCAAAAGTGAAAGCTATTACTCTTAGTTATGGAGAAAGCAACATTACATTATTTAACGTGTGTGTGTGTGTGTGTGTGTGTATGTGTGTGTGGGGAGAGAGAGAGAGATCTTTTAAATACAAATTCCTTGAGAATAGATTTCTGTCACACACCTTATGTATTCCTTTTGGTGATGAGAAGACCTGATATATAATAGGCAGGAAATTGATATTTTTTGTTTAAGTTTTATTCAGGACAAAACAATTACAGCTTCTGTTTCCTATGCTTTACTTATTAATTTCATTGGTGTCTTTTGAAGTAACTTGCTAGCAAATGATAGCAAACTGAAAAATGAAGTGCTCCAAAAACAAGCAAGAATGCAAACAAACAAAACCATCTTGATTATACAGCACAGAATGAGCTGAGTTGCAACTGGATATTAAAAGAGAAGAACCTACATAAGGGAGGTTTGTCCTAGGAACTGTTGAGAAGGATGAAAGGAGACATCACCTAGTGAATTTTTAAGCTTGCAGAGAGGAGGGGTAGCTACTAGTATAGGGAATTTCAAACTCAAGCCTGAGGAAGTCAAGCCCATAGCTTCAGATCCAGCAATAGAAGCCAATCATCACATATGCATCGTAAAAACTCAGATAACGGATCACTACCCACTGTGTTCTAAATTTTCTATCATGCACCCTCCAAATGAGAACTCTGAAGAATTCCTTCATTTCCCCACATTGGTTTCCTCTATAAATAGAGACTATTGACTTTGATGTACTCTCAGGGCATTTCCGTTATTAGCAGTCCATGAAGCATGCTTTATAAGACACAATCTTGTTACCTAGGTTTGTAGAGCTTATATTTATGATCATGCTTACCAAATCTTTTGCAATTATTCCATTTGACCATCACAGCTACTTTGTAAGTCATGTGTTCTCATCAGCATTTTATAGACAAAGGAATTCAGTCTCTGGGATATTGACCAAATTAGCCAGTGTCTCCAAGTTGTTAGCAAAGGATAAACCCATGGCTCATAAGCAAGATTTAGAGACTAGTAGTGAAAGTTCAGTATATAATATAGAAGAAAGTTATGTATAAAAGTAAAATAGAAACATTTGTTGATTTAAATAAAATATTAAAGGTGCAAAGCATGTGTACAAATTCCTAAGCACAGAGAATGCCTTTTTTTTTTAAAAGAAAGAGACTGTAGTAAGCAGATGAAACAAAATTAGTAGGTGAAAACTGACAGAACTCACTACTCTTCTTTTTTTTTTTTTTTTTTTTTTTTTGGCCAGTCCTGGAGATTAAACTGAGGGCCTGAACACTGTCCCTGGCTTCTTTTTGCTCAAGGCTAGCACTCTACCACTTGAGCCACAGTGCCACTTCTGGCTCTTTCTGTTTATGTGATGCTAAGGAATTGAACCTAGGGCTTCATTCATGCCAGTTAAGCACTCTTCCGCTAAGCCACATTCCCAGATCTCTCCCCTATTTTATTTCTGTCTTTGAAAGAGGATATCTTTAAACCAGAAAGTATAGCATAAATATGGTAAGGCTTTGAAATAAAAATAATGGAGGAAATAAAAAACATAGTTGGGTCTTGCTTTGTTATACCAAGTTCGTGCTGTACTGAAACTCAATGGGTAGTCTAGGCTGGCCTTGAACTTAGTGCTTCTCCTCCCTCAACCTCCCTAGTGATTGAACATAGGTACTTATTACCATGTCCAGCAATAAACACATTTTAAATCTGCTCTATTTATCCAGGGTCAAATGTCTAGACTCAAATGAACTCAAACTCCTAGAAGGATCTGCCTTTTAATTCAAAAGAATAATTTAACATTTTCTACGTTCATAGGAATATATGTAGGATGTTTGTATGTCTCCCAAGATCAGGAAAAATTTGAGCCATTATGTCTTCTCTTTTTAGGATTTCCATAATACACATATTATTGCATTCATTCTCCCATAGGGTCTTCATGCTTTCTTATTATATTTCTTGCTTATTCGTCCCTTTTATTCTCATAATTGTCAGGTTTCAAATGACCATCTTTAAGTCACTATTTGTTATTTATCATATATTTGCAGAGAAGTTTCATATTTTAAAAGCTGAGCAGTTCTCTTCCAAAAGAGCTTGTTTCTAGGGGACTTCCACATACAGGTTCCTTTAAAGGGAATCTGTCTAGTCTCTGGAGCAATAAGGAACTACTCTACTTGTATTAAGGTCTGTCTATGTCCTTGCCATCTCAACCAATATACCCCTGGTCGAGATCCAATTTATTTCTTTCTCCCCATAGTCATGTATTTAATTTAATTACCTGGCCTATAGAATGTCTTCCTCTGAAAATTTATTGACACTTTCTGAGTGGATTAAAATAGCATAAGGGTTAAAAATTGTAGTTTCCTATGATGGCTTACTTTAGTAAGCTATAGAGCCCATCAAATTTGTAGAGCACTACAAGAACAAAATTAGAAACATTTACCCCTACCTTGCCTCATTTAACAGGAATATTCTTTGCATACCCATTCATTCATTCATTTTGTTTTCATTTGTTTTATTGCTGTAGTAAGCATATTCTGGGAATGAGACTATTTCATCTCTAGATAGTATTTTGAGAACTGATTTTTCCTGACCTTGAGGAAAGAGAATTGAGCTGTCTTGGTTGCTGATGATTTTGATCCTGGCATTGTTATCAACTTTTATTGTAAAATAAAAGCTACTGGGCCTTTTTGTGGTCATAGTTCGTCTGTTAGAATGCTAAAGAGATTGTAGGAAATGGGAAACAAATAACCTTGGGTGTCGATGTCTCTGTTGGGCCAGAGAAAATTGATAGATAACAATTCAAATGAAACAGGCTTTGGTTACCGGAGTTACGTATAAGATAGCCAGAGGGAGCTGTCAAGAAGTGTAAAGTATAGCAAAATTATGAAATCCAAGAGTTTCCTTGAACAATAATCATTAGTAATGATAAGACAAAAACAACTTAATAAGTGGGTTGGACATAGTCATATTTGATTGAATAACTAAACTAAATTCAACCACATTCAGAAGAATAACTATCCACAGCATGAAAGAGGTCTTCACACTAGAAAAACTCTAGAAGTAAGAAAACCAGATCATCCCAACTAGAAGTAATGAAGAGGTTTTCAGAAAATGGCCATGGAAATGAATTGGGGTGGTTGAGGTTCATTTTAAGATGAATTTATATTTTGGGCAATGAAAATATTAGGAGAGGAAGTAAGAGAAAAGGAAGTTTAATATTTCTAATTTAGAAAAACAAGTAGGTAGAGACTATTAACAAGCCCAGGAATATATTAAGACTTCCTTTTATTTCTTGGTCTTCCCTTTGTACTTACATGCTCCATTTCTCCTTAGCTTTGACAGATTTCAGAAATAACAGAGCTAGTGTGGTCTTGCTAGTAAGAAGAAAATAAATCACTTGCTTTTTAGGGACTTTACAATTCTTAGTTCACAAATAAATTTGTGTAGAAGTCGAAACATTAAATAAATCATATCCTGGGGCTGAGAGTAGTAGTTCACTCAACTAATGATCTTAAAGTTTACCTCCATTATTCTCTGTCTCGTTACTTTTCACATCATCTGTTACCAATCTCTACTTCCATACATGCATACAGATTGACACACCCAACTCCATTTTAGCCCATCCATCTCCAATCCCCTGTAGCAAATTGTAAAGAGCCTAAAAACCTGAACCCCTTATGCTATTTCTCAAATTTCCTGATAGTTCTATTTCCTTCAAGACTTACCATCTACCAAGCAGGTATAAGCACAATAGATTTGGAAGGCACAAGTGAAAACCACAATTCTCACACTTTTGAGGTCATTCTGTTACCTCTGCTATTTCTAGTATAGCATCTTTAAGATCATGGAATTTAGTTTTGTTGAATTTTCCAAAGCAACTGATGCAAATTGTCCATGACTTACTTGTGTCCTACCCATTCCTAAAAGAAGTCTTAACTCCACTAATGAATGTGCTCTCATTTGGAAATAGAGTCTTTGCTGACAGTCATGTTAAAATGAGGCCATTAGGGTGAGTCATCATTCCATATGACTTATGCTCTTATAGAAAAGAGAAATTTAGGGGTGGGTAAAAGTGTACTCAAGCACACAAAAACATGCAAAGAGTGCCAGGTGACCGTCAAAGTAAAGATTATGATGATGCATCTACAAGCCAAAGTGAACCAAGACTTCCAGTAAATTACCAGCATTTAGTAGCGAGGCATGAATCAGGTCCTCCTTCACAGCCCTCAGAAGGAACTACTCCTGTCAGGGTCTGCTTCTAGGACTTCTAGACTCCAGAACTCTAACACAATACTTTTTTGTTGTTTAAACTTCTCATCTTGTGGTACTTTGCAACTATACCCCTGATCCCACTGTATAGTCTCCAGCTTTACAGATGTTGATAGATAGGGTATTAGGTAAATAAAGGTACTAGTATCTGTTTGGAAGATGTAAAATTATAGCACGAGGGAGTACTTCTGGAGCCTACGGTCACCATTTTTATATCAGATTTTCCTAGCTTTCTCATAATCGTAAAGGAAGCATTGCCTATGTAGGTGAGTCTAGTGATGCCTTCTTAACACTCAACCTATGCCACTCATCCTTCCCTGAATTAAGTCCCTTTTGCTTTAAAGTTAGTCCAATGGATTCTGTTATCTACTATCTGGATCCTGGACCTGATTAACGGATATAAGGATACAATGGCATTCTGTTGTGCAACATTGATTTTTGACCCTGAAAAACAAACAAAAGCTTGATTTGATTTTCTTTGAGCAACACAATGTATAGCTACCTCACAAAAATAAGTCCTAATTTCACCAACATAGTGAAATTAGAAAATGAATTGGATTGAATTTGATAACAAATCTCCCATTAGATCAGCAGAAATCCATTCCCTTCAGAGATTTCTTTATTTTAGGAAGAACTTTGACCCTTCTAGTGAGTTAGCTTTTTCTCCCTGGAGAGACGAAATGCAGAAGTTAGACAAAAAGATGAGTGGATAGATAAACATGGAATTTGTTAATATGAGAAACAGACATTATAAACTTTGTGAGTCTTTGATAGTCTTATGGTTTTGGAAATCTCCTTTCAAGACTATACAATATAAAATTCAGAGAACAACCAGTCACTATAACTTAGATCTAAGTCTTATGTGACAAGTCAAGCCTTCATAAGCAATATGAATGAAGTTGATGATTCAAACTCATGTTAATAATGTTAATCACCATACTTTAGAGGTAATGTTTTTAGGGCATATCTCTTAGTGAGAATGGGTTCTTCTTCAAACAGATAATAGAAGATTCAGTAAGTTTAAATGACTTACCCAATTTCAAGCAAACAGTAGTTTAATTATTTGAAGGACAAGTAACTAATCGTATCTAAGAAATAGTTCTTTCCACAACACCTTCAAAAACCATGTTTAAAGAGCCAATTGTATATCAAACTATGATAGATATGCCTAGAAAAATATGGTCTAAGACTTATTTATCTAATAATGGTAGCCATAACACAGATGAACAAAGATCCTTGAACAGTGAATTGTCACCCAAATGCTACCCTGCCATGAGCCTTTTTGAATCTCCCATGTACATATCTGCCTAAGGTACTTCACTTTCCTCCCAGCTAGGATAGTTGCCACTTTTTAATTTAGCAAGCACTTATGTAGCAGTTACAAACATTAGTCTAAGTACTTTGCTCCGAATAATCTTTTATGTGGCAGGTATTATTACTATATTTATTTTGCAGGTGAGTGATAGCATGGGAGATAAGTCTGCCGGGGAAAAAAGGAGTTGAACCAAGGCAGCCCCTACTCAGTACCCCATAATCATGGTGAAGTCACAGGCTTGATTCCTGTTTGATACCCATATAACTTTGTGGTTGTGCCTGGGAAGACACAAAATTCAAGTCATTCAGCGAATGGGTAAACAATATGTGATAAGTGTGAGGGCATCTGGCTTTGACAGCAAGAGCTCATCCAATATAAACACAAGTTGGTAATGCTGAACTACAGACCCCTTCTTTTCTCTTAGGTCACTTCATTCCAAGCACTCTCTGTATGCTATTTTTCCCCATTAAAATAGGTGAATTGAAGAAACCATGGCCAATGGAAGGCCATGGACTATCTCTGGATGAAACTGAAGTAGAACAGGAAGTTGGTCCTCTTTCTTCCCTTGGGTGCTGTGCTTAGCCTCATTTTATGTGTTTAGAGAGGGCACCACCAGGTCTGCAGGAACTGGGACTCCATGTTGGCCAAAGCCCTGGGACAATTACGTTAAGGAATACATTCACTCAGACATATGATTCAGCTACTCCAATGTTCCCTGTCATTTAGATTTGTACATTTGATCTACCCTTCCTACAGACCTGTCATAAAATCGCACTAGTGCATGACTCTCTTTCATCTACTCACATTTCAGTGGTGCTAAATGACCTTGGCTAATAGCCCTCTTCACTAGACTGACTTGATGATTATTAAAAGCAACAGGCTCACCTAATGAATGCTAGAAGATGAAAACATAAAATGCAATTCAGCTCACGTATTCCAGAATTGGGGATCTAAAAGCCTCTTACTCTCTAGAGCTTTCTGCCCACAGGCATCGTGATCAAAGAGAGTGGATCTTATGTCCAAATCCCCAGTTTTAGTCAGTTTCAAGGAAGCTTCAGTTCAGTCAATGGCAGCAGCAGAGATAGCAAAGGCAAGAAAAAATTGAGTGGTCGTGCCAGTATTCTATTTTATGATAATCCATATTATTACTTATTTAACTTAATTGCATGTGTTTTTCCTCAAAATATGAAACAGAGACATAAGACATAACCCAGAAATTTCACTTGTAGGTACCTACCCAGACGAATTCAAAGCAAGCTTTGAAGCAAAGCTTTGAAGGCACTATTCACAATAGCTAAAAAGGCAGAAGGAAACACCACCAATTTGTGGATGATGAACAGTAAATAAATTGTGATATATAAATCCAATAGAAATTCACTCATGTGTTAAAAAGAAATGAAGGCAGAACCATAGCACAACATGAATGAACCTTGCAAATGAGCCAGGTGAAATAAGCCAGATAGATACACACAGTGACCATGTATTGCACAATGCAATTCTGTTTATATGGAATATTCAGAATTGCAAAATCTGTAGGAATGGAAAGCAACATAATGGTCTCCAGAGGCTGTGAGGAAGGGGAGATGAGAGGGACTATTTAATGAGATTAAAGAGAGGTGGTAGTAGCACACTATTGAGAAAAAACAAAATAGTATCAAATCATTCTATGTAAAATGGTTAGTTTCATGAAGGACTGTGGTTGATAATTCTAGGACATAATTTCTACTTAGTATTCATAATGCTAAAGGAATTCAATAAAGAATAAGTAAAGGCTGGAAGAAGTTAGGCCTCTCTTAAGGTAGATAATTATGTTGTCATCTAATTAGTACTATAAATGAGTGAGAATCCCACTTCCCTTTTCTACTATTCAATAAAACCAGAGCTTGGGAGAGGAATAAATAGAATTAAAGGAAGAAAGATGTGCATTGAACTTGGTGATGCATATGTTAATTAGATTGATTGGGACAATCATTTTTTCAGTGTGTGTATATATTAAGATATCATGGTATATACCTTACTAAATATGTCTGTCCTTCGTTAATCATTCCTTGATATAACTGAATAAATGGACAAATTCATTTTACATAATTATTTTATCAATAAAAACCATATATTTTCTGATTGGATGTTAGTAACACACTAAATTCTACACTTGCTATTCTGTACAAATCAATGCAGTACACATGCTATCAGTCAAGCATAATGTCCAAAACATTTAGTTACTAGCAAGGAATCCGTGCCCCACAGTCAGAGATAATACCTTCTGTGTACAGTGACTGAAAACTGGCTAAATGACAGCCTTTCCACCTTTAAGACAAAAACTCAGCGAGAATTTTTTCCTGTTTCCTGTGTTTCAGCTGACTAGACATACTGTCATGGGTCCTTACCAACAAAAAGGTTATTTCTTCAAATTCACTGAAAGATGTAGTTCAGAGAGATGAAGAGGTTCACTCAAGGTCACACAGATATTTAGTGGCTAACCAGAATTACATTTAGGTGTTTGTATTTCAACCATGCAGGTTTACCTGCACACACACACACACACACACACACACACACACACACACATCATTTTCTGAGATAACTTGCAGCAAAACAATTCAATTGTCACAGAGGTTTCAGATCATCTGGTACTGATTGCTCTCCCAGATTTTTAAGTTAGTGAAGGAACAAGATCAAAAGCACCAAGTGAGAAAAACAGATCAGATTTCTGGAACAAAATTTATTAACCGTGTGGAATGAGTTTGATTGGGATGCCTTGTACACACACATATATATAAATGTCAGAGTGCAACTCCCCTGTACAATTAATTAAAAGTGTTAATAAAAATTGAGGGGGTGGAATTTTCAAAAATCTAAAACCTTAATGGTATGGTCACATGAAGTAATAACTAGTATCTGACAATTTAATGGTTTGAAGAAATATGTACTTTGCAGAAAAAGGTAAAACTATGATATCCTCCCACCTCCAAATCTCATGCTATTCAAGGTGACCCCTCATATGCAAACAAACCTGCCTCTCACTCAGGCCCTCAGAAGCGCTCTTGTTTGACACTTTGCTTTTGCCATCTTGAAGTCCTCAACCAAGGGCCTCTGCTTTCTCCCTTGACACAAAGGCACCACAAATCATGTAGCCAGAACCTCTGTCATTCGACTAATTTTATTTTATTTTATTTTATTTTGTCCAGTCCCGGGCCTTGGACTCAGGGCCTGAGCACCATCCCTGGCTTCCTCCAACTCAAGGCTAGCACTCTGCCACCTGAGCCACAGCGCCCCTTCTGGCCATTTTCCATATATGTGGCACTGGGGAATCGAACCCAGAGTTTCATGTATAGGAGGCAAGCACTCTTGCCACTAGGCCATATTCCCAGCCTCATTCAACTAATTTTAACCTCCTTTATCTCACCTAGCCAGAGCATTAATAGGAAGATCGAATCATGTAATTCTTTGCAATTTACAAGGCGCTTTCATGTAAAAGTTATTCATCTTCAGGAAACTAATAAGTATGTAGGCGTATTTGTTGTTTTTGTGCAAGTGAGGAGTGATCAGAAAAGATAGAAAATCTGCAGAGAGTGAGGCCAGATGCCTGTCAAGAACTCAGTACTTCCAGGTCTCCTGGTGCCCAGAAAAGGCTATTTCTGCAGCCTTCTTGCTCTCTGTCACCCTACTACAGCAAGCTCTAGTGGCAACTTCCTCAGAGACTGCCTTTGCTTGCTCCAAAACCGCAGCAAGAACTGCTACTCTCCACTCGGTCTCATTTTCATGCCATTCTGTTTATAGCTGTCATACAATTGTCATAATCCCTGGTCTTTTGTATCCATTCATTATCCCCCTAGAAGGCAAACACTGCAAAGGCAGGAGCTAATCTATCAGTTCTCGGCATAATAATATTCCCAGACAGGGTTTGCCACACAGGAGGCCAAATTATTTCTTAAACCAAAGAAGAGACAAAGAAGGAAGTGAATGAGTATACTTTTTCAGTAGACTTGAGAATACTGTTTTCTCTGCTGAACCTACAATACTGTCATGCTCTTGGCCACGTGGCCAGTGGGTAAATTTTGCTGGTATGTACTGGTTTACAAATGTTTAACTATCAACTTACTTATCTGCCTATTCTGAAAATGAGATTGTAAGCGATAGCAAAAAATAGCTTTGGAATTTGTACTAAGCCAACTGTGCACATGTACAGAATGTTCTCAGAAGTAACAGGGTTCATAAATATTAAGGCAGGCTACTTCCTGGATTTTACAGCCTTCCTTGCCTGGAGCTTTCTCTCTTGCCCACAAACCTTTTACCTGGTGACCTGAATCTGATTCTTCCCTCTCCCGAGTGAGATACTAGATGAACTCCCAAGGAATTACCTTTATCCTGAATCTTGGCTACCACTTGCAGGCCATCATTTCTACCCAGACTTATACTTAGAGCATGGCTTTTCATGAAAAGAATGTAATTAACACTAGATAGCATAGACTACTCTGTGGGCAGAGACCCTAACCAAAGCATCATTATTCCATCAAGACTGTTAATGCTGGGCTGCTCCAGAAGCCCAAGCTGAATCAACAGAACCCGCAAAAGGTCGGGTTTATTTCACAGCAGGTAGGAATGTGCAGTTACAGCATAAACAGAAAATTGCTTTGACCTTCCATGAATTATGTGTTTGTCATTCTTAATACAATGAGACTGCATGTAGCTATTTGTTCTGTATAAAAAAAGTTTTGACCAACAGATCTATAAAAATGCACACACATAACATTACTGAAGGGAGCCAGCATTATTCATATACACATATTATCGGAATATATGTATGTCAAAACATACAAATAATATAGAGTTATGGAATAAAGATGTGTGAGCTTCTTTGTGCTATTCCCCTTCCCTCTACTAGAGGTATCTTGTTTAATATTCTAAAGTATATTTCTCTCTTAACATGTTCAAGAGTCTTGTTTAGGCACTTCATGCATTTAAACATTTATAAAAATGTTTATTGAGGGGCTGGGGATATAGCCTAGTGGCAAGAGCGCTTGCCTCGTATACATGAAGCCCTGGGTTCGATTCCCCAGCACCACATATACAGAAAATGGCCAGAAGTGGCGCTGTGACTCAAGTGGCAGAGTGCTAGCCTTGAGCAGAAAAAAAGAAGCCAGGGACAGTGCTCAGGCCCTGAGTCCAAGGCCCAGGACTGGCAAAAAAAAAAAAAATTATTGAGTAATGTGAATTAATATTTCACATTTCAGCTGTGTTTTATGTGTGATCACTTATTAAACTAAGAGATATTGTACTTGAATTTTTACTTAAGTACATGGCTCACACTTCATACACTGTTCTGCAAGTTGCTTTCTCTAGAGAAGGACATATTCATGTTCCTGACATGGTATTTAGCACTCTCCTCATATTTGTATCTACATTATTGTTTGGTATCTTTAAACTATAAAATATATGGTTATAGCCATCATCTCTTCAAATTGTTTCTAAATTTATTCCTGACCCATCACACAGTGATGGGTCCAAGTCCTTTCTCACAATGTTTCTGCAGATAAGATATTTACGATATTTAGAATATGCTCTTGAGGTAATCTCCATACCCTGTAACTAATGCACATACAGAATACAAACTTCTAATGCTGAAGATGGTGGGTTGATGCACAGTTTCCCAGCCTTTACCCTGTAGTCCCTGTGTAGCCCTCACCCATTCTCCAGGTAGTGCGTAGACCTCAGTCCTTTGGAGATATTCCAGGAAGCTAAGCAGGACTTCAGGATGCCTGCAGCCATGCAGAAGGAGAATGGACTGAGGACTCTGACCTCGACTCAGCTTGGCTGTGATTCGGAATAAGTCCCTGAGAAGTAGCTTAATTCTGGAGGTTCCAAGAGTTCAAGTGAGGCCAGGACTTCTCGATGCTTCTACCAAGCAGTTTGAAACTAACTCCCTCCACAGATACCTCAAGGAGCTGCCAGCCTCACCTCTAGAGATGTGTTGGTACTGATGAAGTCGAGATGGATTCTACTTCTGACAGAGAAGGGTAGTCTTGTAAGCCCTCAGTGATTCCAAATCATGGAGTTCAATGCTGAAAATGGATCCCAGGGCAGAAACAGTGTCTTGCTCTTCAGAGGCAGTAAGACAGTCAGGAATCACCACAAACAGTATTCTAATGAGCCCATATGACAAGTGGGAACTTGCAAGCGTTTTGAGATGAATTAGCATTCTTGCCATTTACTCTCACAGAAAGTGGGTACTGCTGTAGCTTTTGATTTACTCTGTGACATAGCCCACCAGAACCCATGAATCTGCCACAGAAATCTTTCTTGATAGTATTTACATCTGTTCTGAGCATCATCCGTTCCTTCTTATCCTTGAAGTCTCTCCTTCAACATACCCTGACAAGTACAGCTGGCCCTATCTGAGGCCTGCTTCTATTCTTCTGTCTTATCATCCTGTTTATTTTTACTTTGAAGAGCCCTTATCAGATTTGTTAACTTATTAATTTTCTGTCTGTGGACATTCAAGTATTTGAGAATGAAGAAAGTTGTTTCATCTATGCTATGTATGTCTCTGCTTCCTGAATCATTTGGGTCTTTGGGGGCAGAGGGGAGGACAATGAGAAATTATTTTTATTTTTACAATTACTTAGGTCTAGGTGTGGTGGTTCTTGCCTGTAATCCCAGCAACTTGGGAGGTAGAGGTAGGAGAATCACAGTCAAGATAGCTTAGTGCTAGACCCTATCTGAAAAACAAACTAAAAGAAAAAAAAAGAAAGGATAGGTAGTAGATCACTAAGCAAGTATCAGGCATTGATTTCAATCCTCAGTAAGTGATGCCTGCCATGACCATACATTGGCCCATGGCTGCCTGGGGCAGGATATGGGAAAGCTTGAGTGAAACTAGAATAAAGCCATGGTTCATACTCAGGTGCATCAACATCCCAAATCTGTGGCCCTCCCTGATCTGCTCATGGCCGTAAGGGCATCTAGAACTCAGCAGCCTAGGACTGGAGGTGCCCAGACTCAGTGTGATACATCTTTCCCTAAAAATGCCCGTGTTAGTTAAAAAAAAATCTGACACACATGCAACAGGAAAAATGGTGTAAATATTAGGTATTTCAACTTAATATAAAAGAAAGTTGTTTGGGTTGGTGTCCTAATACCTAAGAAATGAGTAAAACTTGATAGATTCACTCATTTTTCTAGTTGATGGGGATCATCTTTCTGTGTAAGAAGTTTTGTTTATTAACACATGAATGCATAGTCAGTTTAGCCATTTATTAATTTGCTTTTTGCTCTTTTTTTCTGTAGACAATAAGTGTAGACATTTCTGTACTTTCATCTTATCTCTCAGATTCATTTACTCTATAGTCAAACTGGCCTTCCTATTTGGCTCTGATTATTATTATTATTATCATCATTATTCTCCTACTTAACAGCTAACTTTGGTGTGCTGGCATTTTGTTTCAGACTTTGTCTCTATGATCAATAGACAATTTGGCTTAGAGTTTTGGATCATATTTCCCCTCTCTGGCTGGGAGAATCAAGGTTGAAATCAATTCACAAAATAAGTTCAGGTGTATTCTATTTTTGGCTGTCCTTTAGGAGAGTTTATTTTGAATTACCATACTTGACCTCACCTACAGAAGTAGCCTGGGATCAGAACTTTGCCCATAGGATTTTAATTTTTATAAAAATTGTGTTGGGCGCTGGGAATATGGTCTGGTGGTAAAGTGCTTGCCTCGTATACATGAAGCCCTGGGTTCGGTTCCTCAGCACCACATATATAGAAAAAAAGCCAGAAGTGGCGCTGTGGCTCAAGTGGTAGAGTGCTAGCCTTGAGCACAAAAGCAGCCAGGGACAGTGCTCAAGCCCTGAGTTCAAGGCCTAGAACTGGCAAAAAGAAATTGTGTTGGTTCCAGGGCTTGAACTCAAAGCCTGGCACTTCCACTCAGCTCGTTCACTCACAGTTGGTGCTCTACCGCTTGAGCCATACCTTTGGTCCAGAGATTTTAATTCAGTTTCTTTAAGTGCAGCACAAGTCAGGTTTTCCCTTATTTTATAGTTACTTTGGATTATTTTTATTTTTCATAGGAATGTGCATCTTTCTCATAAGTTCTTAAATTTATCACCCTCAGTCTGTCTTCTTTCAATTTTCAAATCTCATAATGATAAATTGCTAGTATCATTTATTTCTAGTAAGTCCAATTTTCTTGGCAAATCCTCACATTAGAGTACCATTTTTATTACTCTTTTTTAGAAATAAACGTTTTTTTGCTAGTATCACATGTATCTTTGATTTATACTTCATCAATTTCTGTCTCTTCAAATTCCTTTGAGTTTTTCAGTGTTCCCTCCTTGACCTCTAAAACTGGATGCTTAGCTATTTTTTCTTTCTTTCTTCTTTTTAACATAAGAATTTAAAACTATGAATTATCACCCAGCAGAGTCTTAGCCACATTTCACAAGTTCTGATGTAACATTTCTGTGATGACATATCTCTAAGAATTTTCTAATTCCCATTAAGTATTCTTTGATCTGGGATTGTGTGCTTATTTTCTGAATGCTTGGGACAATTTCAGCTATCTAATTTAACTACATTATAGTAAAAATATGGTTAGTATGTTACTGACTTTTTTATTGAGACTTTCTTTAAAGACTGACTTATCCAGTTTTCAGACAGGTCCCATGTGTGTTTTGTAACTCTTGGACCATTAGTGACACAAATTTCAGTTTCTGTGCCTCCTGTACATGCTTTTCCAGGCTTTCAAGAAATTCTTTTGTTTCTTTGCCAATAAGAATTTCATCATTTTTCTTAGCTCTTTCTTAGCTTTTTCTTTTTTGTTTCTCTCCCTCCCTTCCTCACTGTCTCTTCCTTTTCCTTTGTCGTGTGTGTGTGTGTGTGTGTGTGTACACTTCTAAAGAACACATGTAAGCCAGTCTTTGAAATATCACTTAATTCTGATGAGCCAATTAAGGAAACCAAATTTATTTTCTAAAAGAATTTTAACTGGGTACATGTGCTTAATTATCATTACCTCTACATGTACTTTTATATGAATGAATTATATAATTCATCTCTGAATTTCTATAAATAGCCATAGGAACTAACAAATAGAACAAGACTTCGTTTTCCCTTTTCTTTTTGATACTGAGGTTTGAACTCAGGCCCTTGAGATTGCTTGGCTTGCTTGTTCATGGCTGATGATCTACCACTACATCCTTGTTATTGGTTAGTGGCTGTTTAGTGGTTATTTTAGAGATGGAATCTCATCCTTATATTCCTGGGTTGGCTTTGAACTCTGATTCTCTGGATCTCAGTATCCTGAGTAGCTATGATTACAAGTTTGAGTCATTAGTGCCTGGTATAGAATTAGACTTGTGCTTACCAGCAATATAGCATCTATGGATATTTTTTCCCTATGAGTCAGACCACGTATGTTAGAATCCAAGACAGCTCAATTGCTGCTACAGGTTTATAAGAACTGGTCAAGTTTCCTATGATATCACCTCAGGTCAGAGAAAGGGGTTAATGTTCCTTTTCTGCTGAAATGAATTTGTTTTTATGAAACCAGCTTCTAGAAATAGAGACTTGGGTTTCTTTTAGCTTTACTAAACCTAGCTCTATGTTCATCCTACAGGACTAACACCCAAACTTTGGGTTTCTCAACTATCCAGCAAGTACTGAACTCTCCCTCTGTATTCTCAAGCCAATAATTCATCTACCACCTCTCATTTTATCCCCTTGTTTGGTTTTCCACTAGTCTTTGCTCATCAATAATCTAAAAATGCTGAAGAGCAGGGGTATTTCAATTCACAGCTAAGGATTCATGTTAACAGCTCAGAGGCACATGCTGGACATTTTCTGCTGTGGAATATGATATAGTGTTAAATTTTATTAAACATCATAAGAAATAAGAGCCTACAAACCTAGTCATTACAGCCATAAAGTTTAAAATCCATGTGTGCTAGAAAAGAGAACTTGGTGAATGAATGAGATGTTAATGTTTCATAATTTGCCTTGCACTGTCTAGTAAAAGACAAATTAAAATTACATAGGGAAATGATTCAGTCAGCAGATATTTGTGAAATGATAGCTGTCCCACTTGGTTTCAGTAAAACATTTAAAATTAGTGTTTGCAAAAATTAAACCTTCTATTAATATAGCAGAGATGAAGTAATTCACAAGCAGAAAGAGGAGGAAGAGAGGTTAAAATATAAGCCTATATCTGGTCAGAATGCTACATCTATTTTATTTTCATAAAATTCTATGAAATTAGTATCCCAAAATGAATAGTCTTGAAATTGGTAGGCACACAGGGTATTTTATGTTAAAATGGATAAATTAACCAGTAATTTTTCCCCTGCAACTGTCCACATAAATAATATTGAAACAATTTTCCCATGGACTTTTATTGCATTCAATAATAATGACATTGCTTGTCTAAGATATCAATGCAAAATCAGTGGAAATTCATTTTGGCTTGTGTTTTTCTTTTGTGCATTAGCATTGACTTTAATTTTGTTTTCAGGAAAACCTCACATGATGAGAAAAAGCAGGACATATTATAACCTCATAGAAACCATAGTTCTGGAAATTCTAGAAGTAGTGTAAGAAGCCACTTTCTTTAATTTCCAAATGATCACAAAACCATTTAACAGTTTCTCTTCTAAGCACAATGCACTTTAGAGACTCTAGTCCCAAATACATCCATAAGAAAGAAATCTACCTGCCCAAAAGGAGCTTGTCATGTCTAATATATGTCAGACTACATGGGTGATTTATCTTTTGTAACTTGATAGCTCACCCATTTCTCTCATGCTGCCTCTGTAGTGAGATATGACCAGAGGTGATGGATTTCAAGGGCTCATTGGCAATGTCTATGATGATCAAAACAACAAGCTTGAGTTCTTGCTTTCCTGTAATACTCCTTACCATGTCCTGCACAGTAATAACGTGTGCTTATCAAACCTCTGTGAATGTATTAGTGCAAGATGGGGACATCCCTGGAAGGATGGAAGTTTAGAGCACAGTACTTCTTTATGATTGCCTGGATTCATTCAGGTAGCGTTCCTTCTTTATTCACAAAGGTTTTCTTGTGCTGTATGTCATACATAGCAACCAGTTATGCTGGAAGAGCAATAAGGATAATGATGACACATTTAGAAAAGTCAAGGCATACACAAGTGAGAATGTGTTCCCAAGTCACTTGCTTCCCTCTTACTGCACCTGTAATTTTTGTTATGCAAAACATTATTATTGCACATGGGCTATTGTCAAAATATTTACATCAAGCAATGAAAACATGCTTAGAACATCATCGTCAGTAAATTCTAATTGCTAAATGGCAGTTATTCTGGGATGCTCAAGAACACAATTTCAGTCTGTGGATTACTCAGGTAGAGTATGGAAGTATACTGTGAAATGAAGTATACTGTGGAGTATAGTTGTAGCTATAAACACAGAAACCATAAAAACATCAAGTCAGGATCTTTACCAAGCCGTCTGGCCCTGCTAATGCACATTGTGATTTCTTAGTAACCAAAAGAAAAAGTCATTTTAAAATCCAATATATACATTTTGAAGAAATCTATTTATTGACTTGGTATGTTTCTTTTTAATTACCAAATATTAAGTGTATATTGCTTTATATATAATATGTATACATATGTAACACATAATGCATACAATTTTTTAACCAAAGTGCCTTCCCATTTTATTTGCTTACCATTAACCACATGTACCCGCCAAATGTCTACATCTTGGTGTGTTGTCTGTGTGCGTGTACATGTGTCTAGATAGATAGCCAATCACTCTGTGTATGTAGAGATAGAGCTGATATAGGTAGCTCTAGCTCTGTCTATTGATGAATTAGATTGATAGCATTTACCCTAATAGAATTAAGATTTATATATGAGTTTATAACAATTCCAACTTCCTACAACATAAGCATATTTTAAGTCAATAACTGTCTCAATTTTAAAATTTGAGTAATTGAATATGTATATGTGTATCATGTTTTATTTAACTATTGTAAAATTTTAAATTACTCCCAATTTTTCCTACTGTTAACAGATTATTTGTTTTACCATGATCAACTCTCCTGCCCTAGATAGCAAATACAAATTCTTTCAAAAATCTCCAAATTACCTTATATTGATATGAAGGGATACAGCTATTTCTTGAAATTTGATTAATTGTATGGCAAGTCAGAGAAAGTTATCATTAACAGTCACTCCTGCCTACCTCCCTCTCTGTCCCTGACAAGAGCACAAGAAGTCAGTAGTTTCTGAGGTAACCTTCTGAGGTTTCCTTCTGAAAATTGTTGACACTTTTTCACTTTATTACAAAATCTTTTTTTTTTTAGCAAAATCTTTTTTTTGTCAAAGGATATAAAAATATAAGCTTTGAAAATTAAAAAAAAAGAAAAAGAAAGAAGAATTGCTACCTCTGTTCCCCAACTAGGGTGTGTTCAGCTGTGGAGGTAAGAGCAACAATTTTAAAAATGAGTTAATTTAGTTACCCGAGGGGTGGGTTAGCTGGAAATTTCCAACCGTTTAATGTTAGAAATTAAGAATTTTAATGTTCTGCTTAGAAACAGTAGTCAAGAATCAAATGCATGATACATTGTCCCACTCTTCTTACAAGGAAATGAGCAAGGCAAGCAGCACTAGAATCATAGCTTTTCTTTACCTGGTGACCCCTAGTTTTCCAGGGGACGAGGAAATCCCTAAAAGTGAATGGACTGAGAACCATTTATTTATTGGTTTTGTGTATTAATACACAGTTTCCATTTGCAACTATATTCTGTGAGGCTCGAGGATGCAATGAGTTTATTTCCATGCATGATCTTACAAGCAGAGACATAATCTGCAGTGAATGTCCTGTGGGGAAGATGGGTCCATCTCAGGCCTCCCAGGTCTGTTAATATGCTGTCTTTGGCCCTGTACTCTCAACCATCATGACACAAGGAATGAAATAATGGCTCCATTCACTGCCACTGAAGAAATTGCTTTCCATCCAATTCTCAGAATGCACTCTTTTCCCCTTAGCAGACTGGCATTTATCTTGCTAAATGATGGCTATTCTATATGCTCTTTAGGACTGTTTTTTTTTTCTTTCTTTCAATCTCTTCTGAGAAATTGAAAGATTTTCCTGAAATGATACTCAGTGGATGCAAACTTGACTGCTACATCCCCTGGAGAGGAGGCAGCAGGCTCAAAGAAACAAGCCAGGATTTGCTTTGCATTTGACAATGCTTCCAATACCAAGTGTGTTTTTAAATGTGACTGCTGTGACAGACAATGGCAGGGTGGCACAGGAAGGCCATCTGAGCTCTAAGAAGGACTTGGGCTTCTCTCTAACTAAGAACCAGACCTCAGCAGTGGGAGCCAGCCCAGTCCAGGCTGTGGGCTCCACTGCTACCAGGCCAGAGATGACTCTGCAGGGCACCAGCCCTCTGCCTGCCAGCCCCAAGCCTGGCCAGGACCCAGGATTAAGAAGACCAGGAACCTAGGAATCACAGCTACCACAGAGATCCTGAGAGTGGAAGGAAGACAGGTAGGAGTGGGTTTCTTGTAAACCCTTTCTTGTCTGCCTCCCCTGTTCCCTTCCTTCCCTTCCTACACAGACACTCCACCCTCCACCCCATACATCTTAGGGGTACAGCAGCCACAAATACTCTATCATTCTATATATCCTGACTGGATTTTTTTTCAGGAAAGGTCTAATTCTAATTGACCCCATCCTGCATCTGTGATCCAATGCATGCTTGCTTTAGTCCATGTGACTATATTTGGGGTGGGATTAATTTTGATATCTCAGAATATGAGGGTAGGAACTGGTTCGCTGTAGATTTTTAGTGAGTAACTCATGAATAAGAAGATCATTAAGCACTAAGGACAGTGCTCTGTCCTTCCTTGAGACTGGCATGCAGGCCACCAGGTCAGTACGAGGTATCAACAAACTCAGGGAGGAAAGGGGCTCCCTACCTCTCTGGCCACTAATGCCTAGGCCACTGGTCCTGCTCTTGTTCACTTTCTTTCACCCTGCCCAATTCCTCCCATCAAGATTCCTCTCCATGGGGGCTGGGGATATGGCCTAGTGGCAAGAGTGCTCAACTCATATACATGAAGCCCTGGGTTCAATTCCCCAGCACCACATATACAGAAAATGGCCAGAAGTGGCGCTGTGGCTCAAGTGGCAGAGTGCTAGCCTTGAGCAAAAAGAAGCCAGGGACAGAGCTCAGGCCCAGAGTCCAAGACCCAGGACTGGCCAAAAAAAAAAAAAAAAAAAAAAGATTCCTCTCCATGCAGTACCCTCCTGAAGCTAGAGAGATTTCTCCAGAACAAAACCCTGGCCAGAGGACTCATTCTCCAGTCTTTTTTCGATGTCCCCACTGCATACAGGGAAAATCTGATGCCCACTGAGGGAATACACAGGCTGTCTTGACCCCTCGCTGTGTTACATGCTTAATCGTTTTCAGAACATGCCAGCCTGATTTTCTATCCCACACTAACTAATACTACCTTGGCATCACTTCCTTCTATCCCCACTTCCCAGTCCCCTAGGAAATTCTTTTTTTTCTCCTGTTACACAGCTCTCACTCCCAGTGGAATAAACAACCATGTGTCCCTTCTACCAGGCACCTATAATATCAATCTCCCCTACTCAAGTGCAGAGTCTTGATTGGTGCTCCTGGCCAGCAGAAGGGTCAGAGCCCGGGCTATGATCATGATGCCTTCCCCTGCAGGCATCCTCCTGGCCCAGGTGGCTACTCTGTCACTGTACTGTGGCCCCTGTGCTTCTCAGGCACGGCCCTTACCACTGCAGTGTGTACTGCCCTGCCCAGCTGTGCTGGTGTCTTTCTTAAACTTGTACTTTTCTTCCTCAGACTGTAGCTAGGCAATTCTCAATCTCGAATCCCTTAGCTCTGTTACGATCACTGGGAGCATTTTTCCAGAATGTACATCAGAACCATGGGAGGAAAGCTCAGGCACTATATGTACTTCTTAGGCATAGCCAGGTGATGCCAGAGGTAACTATTGTGCCTTAGTTGCTCCAGAAGTTACATTTGGGGACAGAGAAGCAGGATGACCTGTTATATTGACAAGAAGACAAAGAGAAATAATGAAATATTCCACTGTGAAATCTGTGCAGTCAAGAAAAGAAAAATAGGCTCTGAAGTTTCCCTGCTCCTCGATTCTGTGCTGAAGAGGCTTTTACTGTGAATCCCAGGTGAGGCTATACATCTTACAGTTTACAGCACGTTCTCCTGATGCCTGGCCCCAGGTACCTCCACACCGAAGTCACTATTATAATGTTAAAGTAAAGGCATTCAATATACAACAGGTAACTGTTGAAAGTAGCTATGTCTTGCTTAAGGTAGGCAAATTAATCGTCACTCTTGACACTTACTTAGACATGACTGTACAATTTCCCAGACATTGGTTTCTTAAAGACAGTCCAGCCTATAAGGTTGTTGTGTAACACTTCTTCACAGAGGACCTTATTCAGCCCTTTCCTAAACCAGGTTTTCTAGGTTACTTCTCAATAGCTTTATTCTAAATACCAATACTGAAAGGTCTATAGTTGTAAATATTAATAACAGGCCTTGACTGAATGCTATCTCTCACCTTGCTGCCTCTGCAACCCCTCTGACTCTCCATCCACACCCTTGGCTATGGTTGTGGCTATTTCAGAGTCTGACTATTGATGACACTACCCACAATGCCTGGCGAAATGAGCATGGTCTGTAAGCTTACAAATCACGGCCTCCATTGACTATGTATACTGACTGCCTATTCTGGGGTGGGGTGGGGGTGGGTGGAGAAATGTCAGAGGCAATGTAAGCTCTGCTTTTGCTCAGCCCATGGAGTTACTAAAAGCAGAATAAAAGCTGAGAACCTACTTTAAACCTGTGCCTTTTGATCTAAGCCATTTTCTTCTGACTAGCTTTGCAATCACTTCCAGAAAGGACAGGATTCACCACCAAAAGTGTTTTGTGACAAGAGAGAAAAGCCCCAAAACTCAGGATGACCACCTGCCAGCAACCAGGACTGACTTGTTCCTGCTGCTGTCAGTGATTAAATGATAGCATTTCCAGAATCCTTTAACTAAGATGAAATAGGCAACCAGGCCATACCTGTGACTTGGGACTGTTCACTATGCATACTTTTAATAACCCCTGTCCCCAGCTTACCACCTATTTAAAGCTAAGACGAATGTCTCCTTTCTCTTTTACCAGGTCTCTTTATTTGGCATATAGACATGAGTAGCTACATCTGATGCGGAACTCCCGCAGTTTGGGTCTTGAGTCTAAAAGCCCACTTTCAGAAACACTGAAACAGTGGCACCTGCCTCTAAGCAATCACTATAAAATGAGTTAGAATAAGGTATAGTTACACAACCATATTTCACACTAGGCTATGATAAACAGGTATTACTAATTAATATCACGTAAAGCAGGGCACTGGTAGCCCACATCTTATATCCTACTCAAGAAGCTGAGATCTGAGAGTCAATGTGGTTCAAAGCCAGCTCTAGCAAACAATTCCACCAGACTCTTATTTCCATTTAACCAGCAAAAAGCCAGACTGGTGGCATAGCTCAAGCAATAGAGCATGATATGTGAGGAGACAAGCTGAGTGAGAATGGGAGAACTTGAATTCAAGCCCAGTGCCAGTGTTTGTTCAAACACTTAATATAGGTTTAAGAAAGTATAGTACAGAAAGAGAAGAATGCTTAATCCTGACTGGAAGAAAAGTAGATTGAATATTTTTTATTATACCTAAATATTTTTTCAAACAAATGAAGATCTTTTAAAATAAATTTATTTTTCTTGTCTTTCCTTTCCCAGCACACGTGTAAACATATATCTGATTACAATCATAGATTCCCTTTTAAACAGCACCAGCATGCCCTTCCCATATGGGGGCTGGTGGGAGGTTTGGGATTCAAGCAATTTAAAAATAATTTTAAAGAAACTTCAGCCTTGGGGCATTATAGATAACAGCACAACAATCTGTTCACAAAAGGAGAGCATACCATCATTTCTTGCATATCTCAAACACCTTTCAAAGGCACAAATAAGGACATGCCTAATCTGGTATGTGAAATAAATCTAACAAATCACTCTAGCTGAGAAAAATTATCTCCTGAAAAATCACCAATCTATACCCTGTTCATCAAATACTTAAAACTTAAATTCTTTTTATTTAGTCATACAATGAGACTACCATCATATAACAAAATATCCACCAGCCAGCTCACTTTCAGACAATATTTTGGCTTGGATAAAATGTCTGTGACATCTAACTATAAACTGTACTTTCCCTGTGGCAAAAGCCAGGCTCCCTATTTTTCATAGTCAAATGGCCAACAAGCCACAGCACCAAAGTGCAAAGGACACTGCATGCGTTCACTAGGGTATTTGTCTCAAATTGTTGAAATCCTTAAAGAGTCAGGTTATTTAATAACCAAAGAAATTCAGAGATCACTTCTTTTATAACAAGACAAGAAATGGAACAAAGAATGGAAGGGAGAGATTGGTAGACTGCATGAAATGTGGACCAAAAATAGAATACTGAGCTATCTCAATCAGATAATCTGAGTAAGACACGTGGCTCGTTTGCTCTGAATAGACTGCCTTCTTGCAAAGTCTTTCACCCATGTTAACTCTAGGATTATATAAGCTTTTAAGTGTTCATGTTTCACTAAAGATTTAACAAAGAAAGCACTTATGCCAAACTAACAGTGTTGATGACTTTTTTTCCTCCATTTTCTCCTGCAGTTACCACTCTTTTTATTATTATCATTATCATCATCATTATTAAAGAGTTCTACAAAGGGGTTTCAATTTAACAAGTCAATAGATGAGCATCTTGATCAGCTTTACCCTTTCCATCATTCTCCTCTAATTATTCTTTTCTATTTCCTTATTAGTATTTATATAATAAAGTCTATAGTATTGTCTAGTCATTTGAAGACTAGCTACTGATGTTTCCCCCTAGCAGAGATAATGAAAAGTTGCCTAAATACTTTCTACCTCAATAAAATTATGAATGGTTCTGAAGGTTTTTGCAAGACTGAATTGATTCTAACGATCACTATATGTTTTGTGTATTTAACATAAGTATTACATCTTAAAGGACTCAATCATAAGCATTTAGTGGCAGAAATCAGACCTTGAAAAAAACAACTGATTTTTACAAAAAGATCTATACACTGAATGTAGCTGCATCCACACACTAGTTCTGACAAAGACATTTCCACATCATACCTTCCCAAGAGTCTAGGATTGGACCAAGCCTTGGGCTCCAACCTCAATTCAATTGTAGGAATAATGAAAAGGCAACAGGAAATTAATAAGGCTTATGCCTTTGAGGTTGGATCTGCCTCTCAACTACTCAGATGACTTTGTTTAAAATAGCCCTATGTCTGAATATTCATCTTTCCTTCATTCATCCATTCATTCACCGAGATAAAAATAAATAAATAAGGGAGGAGGGAAGAACTAAGGGCTATTACAAAAGTCCAGTTTTATGGTCAGGGGGAAGTTTGTGTTTTCCAATGTGAATATAGGTAAAGTGGCAAAGAAAAAAATTAATCTATACACTCCTGGCAAGGGTTTAGAATATAGTTGGAACATTTAGATCTGCAGAAAAAAAAGTTGTGAATTTAATAACGAACATGTCTTAGTAGAGTCAGCATATTTGCTTTACACAGACTTTATGGGGCACTAAGACCACATTCTTGTGATTTGTGTTCAGTGTTCAGCAAATCAGAACCTTATGTATAATCAGTATGATTGGTATACTAGAAAAAATTTACAGAGCCTAAGAAATAATTTTAATAGCTTACATGATTATAGAAGTTGAAAGCTAATACACATTAGATCTGTGGAAGTATGGTAGCAAAAGGCACCATTTGATGTAAAAAGTAATCTCTGGTTATAATTTGTTTCCAGAGGCAAAGATGAACAACTTTCTGACATGCAGTGCCTAAGTTCTTGTAATTTAAATGAAAGCCTTTTAAAACTACACATAGAAAGTCTCTGTCAATGTATGTCAGTGACAGCCTCAGTCTGTGAGTGACTGAAAAATCCATGCCCACCTTGCCGACACACATCTCCCCTGGTCAGTGGAGGCCCCTGGGAAACCTGAGTTGAGATTCAGAGGAAACTCCCAAGTAGAATGGAGAAGCAGGTCCACGTGACAGCCGATGGCAGGGGTGGAGGCTAGGAGAACAGGGGGACTCATTTGATGTACAGGTCTTCCTTCCTCTGAGACAGTATCCAGCCTCTTCCATACACAACTTCTTAGCCTAGTGATTTTAAGCAAATTTCCCCCTTCATTGAATATCCTCAAGTATTTCTCAGTCATTTACTTATTAGACACCTGGATTTAGAGGTAGGGGAACAATTATAATAAAAATCTGTGCCAAGCACAGTGGCTCAAATCTGTAAGACTAGCTACTTGGGAGGCAAAGATTTGGGGGATAGCATTCTGACCTCAGTCCAAGTTCTCTAAAATTCATCTCAATCAATGGCTGAGCATAGCGGCTCATGTCCCCGTCATCCTAGCAATAAATGGAAGCACAAATGGGAAGACTGTGGTCCAGTTCTGACCCAGCATAAAGCGAGACCTTGTCTCTGAAGTAACCAACACAAAAATTGGTCTGGATCAGTGGCTAAAGTGTTCCAGTCTCTAGCAAGCATAAGACCTCAAGTTCAAACCCAGGTATTGGAGAGAAAGAGAGAGGAAGGGGGAATAGCTTCTCATTGAATTCTGAGTATCCATATATATATATATATATATATATATATATATATATATATATATATATATATTTCTGAAAACCTGTATATACTTTCTCCAAAACTAACTCCAAAAAAAAATCAATGTTGAAATCCTGGTACAGATATCTTTTTATTTTTTTTTATTTTTTTTATTTTTTTTATTTTTTTATTTTTTTTATTTTTTTGCCAGTCCTGGGCCTTGGACTCCGGGCCTGAGCACTGTCCCTGGCTTCTGCCCGCTCAAGGCTAGCACTCTGCCACTTGAGCCACAGCGCCGCTTCTGGCCGTTTTCTGTATATGTGGTGCTGGGGAATCGAACCTAGGGCCTCGTGTATCCGAGGCAGGCACTCTTGCCACTAGGCTATATCCCCAGCCCCAGATATCTTTTTATGATTTTATTGTAGGACTCCAGTCTTGCATTCATTGGCATCACATTGCTTTCCTTCAGTGTAATAATGGGAAATCTTTTTTCATTCTTTAAGAAGGTGTACAAATGAGTTTCTATTTAACAAAGTAGTTTATGAATACAATGCATCTTGATCGATTGGAAATCTTGAATGGAGTTCTATAGAAATGAATGGTATCATGTCCCTGATCTCAGGAAGTACATTATCAAATGCAAGGCAGACACATGGCAAATATAGATATCCCTAACAATCTGTAGGAGATTGATTCTACTACTCTTTGCAGATACCAAAAGGCTTATTCTCCTATTGAGTTTAAATCATTTCCAGATTATTCATATTGTAATCTCTAACACAATAAATACTATGTAAATAGTCATTGCACCATATGCACCATATTGCACCATATGGTTTAGCAAATAATGACAAGAAAAGTCTGTAATTTCCAGGTATTGGTGGTTCATATCTATAATCTCAGCTACTGGAGAGGCTGAGATCCAGAGAACCTTGGTTCCAAAATAGCTGGGCAGAAAAGTGTGTGAGATACCAGCTGCAAAATAATCAGATTAAAAAGCTAGGATAGAGGCATGACTCAAGTGATAGGGTAACAGCAAACCAAGCAAGCATAAGGCCCTGAGTTCAAGCCCAATTGGCAGAGGGAGAGAATGTGTGTGTGGGGGGGGGGGAGTTCTGTGCATGTTCAGGACAGGTGCAACTTTAAAAATTCTTTTACTCCCTCCCTTCTTTCCTTCCTGCCTGCCTGGCTGTCCTGGAGCTGGAACTCTGGACTTGTGTGCTATCCCGAGCTACTTTTTGCTCAAGGCTAGCACTCTACCTCTTTGAGCCACACCTCCACTTCCATTTTTTCTGGTGGTTAACTGGAGATAAGAATCTCATGGACTCTTCTGCCAAGGCTGGCTTTAAACCACGATCCTCAAACCTCAGCCTCCTGAGTAGCTAGGATTATAGATGTGAGCCACCAACACCTGGCTTTTTAAAATACTTTCTATCCACAATTGGTTGAATCCATGGATATGAAATTTGAGGATACAGAGGACCAACTATAATTACATTTTATTTTTCTTATGCAATAACCAGAGTTTAACAAGGAAAACGGGAGAGAGTATCAAGGAAAATTGTCCAGAGGATATGTGTGTATTTGTCAAGAAGCAGACCAAGTTTTTCACCTTTCAAGATTGTCCTTTAATTTGCAATCCACCTGCTTCAGCCTCCCAAATTCTGAGACTACAGACATGACCCTCTATGCCTGGCTCTATAATGGTTAATTGTTATCTGTCTTTGAAAGCTCAGTCCATACAGTCTTTCAAGGAGGTTTTCTTTAGGTAACTTTTAAGTTCTTCAGCACTCTATACTTTGCTTTTATTATCATTTAATTTATAAGGCATTGGGTAATTGATTGCTCGCTTTCTGTTTCTCCACCTAATTTCTACAAAAGCAGGTATCCATGTGTGTATTTGTAAAGCACTTAGCAGAGGGGAACACACAGTGTGAGGATGCAATGGTTATTCCGTGGTACAGCTACTCGAGCAAAGAACAAAATTCTCCCCTCAGGTGTTGCCTTCATTTATTATGCTTAAGTACAAAGAAACACTGTGAATAAAAATTTCAAAAATTTCAAATATTTCTCCCCAATCTATATCCATTCCCCCTAAACATCTGCACAAGCTCTAGTATTTAAAAATATAAACATATAGTATAAATTTACATACATTTACATACACACACACACACACACACACACACGTCTTGTTCTTTACAGATATCTTGGTCAGGAACTTAAATCCCCAACTAAAACTGTTAGGCTTTGGCAAAGTAACTTACCACATAATGCACATTTTCTCCAAATTTTAACAGCCTCACCCATGATCCTGGAAGGAATTTCAGGACCCATTTATGTAACTAAGGAGATATACCAAGATGATTCATAGCTCCTGAGTAAAAGAAATCTGCTTTTAGCTGGCACGGTGGCTTATATTTCTAACTCTGTCCGTGGGACGTGGAAGCAGTAAATCAGCAGTTCAGTAGGTAGCCCACTCTGGCTTTGTGAACTTGAAGCTATCTTGGCCACATAGAATGTTCCAAGCCAGTCTTGACTTCAGAGAGGGACCTTATCCCTCAAATGAACAGAACACAAAACACAAAAATTCTGGCTTGCTTTTCAGACCCTTATAGATAACCACTGCTACTAATGTATATTTTACATGTTTGACCCAATTAATGAAAAAACAGTCCCGGAATACACATGAATCTCTGAGCAAGTACATCCAGATACAGGATTCTGGCATATATCTGAATGGTCTCTTCTTGTTTACCCATCTGTTGACAGACATACCTGTGTACCTCTATACCTCTTTCTCTATAGTTCTGTTATCACTGTCATTGCTCTTCCTATCTTCCATAGACTCTTCTCCTTTCCCCTCTCCCTCTCCTTTGCTCTCCCTTTTCTCTCTCACATGCTTCCTTGTGTTGACTTTTCCCCACTCAGTAATTCTAATCACATGTCCAAAACTAAAAAAAAAAAATACAGCCATTGATATAATATACAGTTTAAGACACATAAAACACCAGGCAGCAACTCACAGAGCTTTATATAAAGTCAGTTTGCGGAGGTAACCACAGTGATGGTTTCAAGCAAAAAAAAACAACCACATACAAAGATGTTTAAGTAGCAGACTTATGTAACTGTATTGTGTGATTAAGGGAGGACAGTTCAAAGTTCATGTTACCTACCAACATGTACCTTAGGTACAAAATACTAGTGATTCATTTCACTTACACAGTAATAGTTAATGTGTTTGCATTACTTGCATAGAACATTGCTAATTTTTACACCATAGCCAATCAACAACAAAGAATGCTGTGCCTAAAATAACACCCCACCCACCCTGGCTGTTTTATTACATAATATGCCCTGACTTACAAGGAACAACTCACCATTTCAAAGTCTCCCCAGCTTTGACTTTGCTCCTCTGATACAGCAAGTTCCAGTGACCCTGTTTGTTCTAAGTCAGCCCTACTGTGAAATTCTGTTCCACCTCACCTTTGATCAATGGCAAGTTCAGCTTTTCATTGGGGTGGTGACTATAGCTCATGAAAAATAAGAATATTTCCATACACATACTCACCTTTGCCCTACCTTACGTGTGAAGAAGGCCACTATAGAGAAATGTAGTATACATTACTAAAAGTAAGTAGGCATGATGATCTCTTTCCTTACCTATGGGCATCCTCCGACATCCTGCTGCTCATTCCCTCATCCTTTAAGGTTACTTTACTATATATTCCATTGTGTTTCGCTAAAATACAGTTACTATACTTCATGAGATTAAGAACTGAGCAAATCAAGGTAAGAGCCTATTGGTGAGCTCTTAGTTTCTTCAGTTGCTCTCTCACCAGCTCTGTGTCTTCTCCAGTAATGACTACAAGAAGGATATAACCAAAGAAATTCATGTTCTTTCCAGATCAGTGTTTCATTATATGTGGATACTTTTGGGGACAGAGCTCTTAATTCTCCAGTGTTTATGCATATGTGTGTATTTATTTCTTTATCCCTTTTTCACTATATGCTACAAGAAAATGAATATTTGATATTTCTACAAAGTAAGCATTAAAATCCAGTCAAAGGAATGATTACCTCTGGATGAGATGCAAATAAGCCCCAGGTATACAACATATGTTTTATGTCATATATGTTACATATATATTATATATATATGTTACATATATGTTATATATATTTAAGACAAGACTTTGTACTGCTTTTCTAGAAGGAAAAATAAATATGAATTCATTCACCCACCTTCCACACCACTTACCATTCTGACCATATAAGGTAGAGAAGGTTGTTAAGTTTCAATAAAATGTGTACCATAAGATAGTTGTTAGATAATTCTTTTGCACTGAAATCAAGGTATCAGAGTTAGCCAACCCTTACCAAGCTCAAAGTCTTTGCATCATCATAACCCAAACTTCACACAAAGGCCTTCCAGGCCTGAGAAAGACTCTCAAAGAGACTACAGGCAAATCACTCAAAATGAGTAAATAAGTCATGAATGCATTCCAGAGTCTTGCATCACAAGTATTACAAGTCTCTCTTCATTTCTGGAGAGTTTAATGAAAGGTCACTGATACTACTAGTGATCTCAGTTTTCCTCTTTCTTAAGGGACATTTCCTTTTCTCAGCCTCATAGAATTTCAGCCAGGGACGAGATCTTAAAAGCCAACTAGCTCTAACCCTAATTCATAATTCTCTGCGTTGTCACATCCAACAAGCAATGTCCACTCTCAGTCTCAGATACTAGCAACAAGGAATTGAATTGTATCACGACAGTGTGCATTCACTTTAGGATCAAGTCAAATCAATGAAAAGTCCTACATTTTGTACAATCTTAGGACTTGAAATTTTTAACCTTAGAAGATTACAATGCTCCCTACCTTTCAGACAACATGTAGTTCCAACTTTAGAAAACATCAAACTCTGAAGGAGGAAAACAAAATAAATGTCTAAATTCATTCAAAGAAAATTTTGATTTATTTTCAAATGTCGTTTGAAAGATCTTCAATCTTCTTTAAGCTTTAAGGGTTCCTTATCTACCATAGCCCTTCTACATCTTCCTTTCTTCAGACTAAACATACTAAACTCTTCTTTTCCCCAATCCTCAGAGATTGGTTTCCAAATTGTCAACTCCCTCCATTGGTTTCTCACTGTCCTTCTTTCCCCTTTCAGTTTGTCTGGTGCAGCTGGAGCCCAGGCCCTGACTTCCTTGCTGGGCATGCCTGGCCAGGAACGACCTCATCAATTCTTGGCAGATCATTGCATTGTAACTCATAGTTCACAGGGCTCCAGCTCATATTTTTCAAGTATGTATACTCTTGCTTTAACATACCCTTTTAGCAAATTAGTCTGACAATCTCCCATTTGGGATGGACATGATCTCTATTAATGCCTTCTGCTATTCATCTACGTGCAGAATATACTGACTTCAACCTGCCAAGTTGGACTTGCAATCTGTCTACCTTCCTATGTTTGCGTTGCTAATTTTCTGGAACTAAAGACAGCCTTTATATCTCTCCCTTTGGCTTCTTATCTTGTTAGATTTGGCCCATTGTTCCATCCTGTCAAGCTATTTTGAGTTCCAGAATATTTGGCCTCTCACCCAGCTGCAGAATCACCAAGACATCAAGAATTGTTTAATCAACCAGCGCAAAGGCCCTATCAGAAGGAAGTGAGGCCTGGCATGAGAGTTCTTAGTCACTTCATGCTGACTTTAATGATCTCTCTTCCCTATCTTCATGCTCATGTGACAATCTATTCCAGAGATTTTTACAGTATTAATATCAAATTTTCCATTTTGTGGTCTGAGTAGCCTAAGCTTCTTCCCTTTCTGAAAACTAGGACATTTTTCTGACCTCCATCCAGTCTCAAAACACCTCCCTAGGGCTCCACAATTCCTCAACAATCTCAGCCATTTTCAATCACAGCCACACTGACACAAGGGCAAAGGTCTCATGAAATTTCTTTTGAAGTAGCTTAACCAGGAATTTTAAAAGATAAATGGAAAATTTACTATGATACACCATTTTTATACAGCCCAGAAATTTCTTTATTCACCTTTAGCAGGAAGGGCAAACTATTACCATTTAGTTTAAGGCAAAAAAAAACCAAACCATTGAATCTAGCAATAAAATTTTCCAGCAACTATAAGAACAATGATTTGCCAAAACTATGTATAACAGAAACATCTACTTCTTTTGGTTTTCCTATATATTTTTTTCTTACTTTGGAACCTTACTGATTAATAAACAGTAAATAAAGAATAAACCAATAATAAATACTAGTCTCCTGTTTTATTCGTAATTTTATGTAATTATACAGCCACACATAGTTTCATTATTAATTAGTGATTTTTTATGTCTATTTAACTACTATCAAAAAGAGTAGAATATGCTTGACTCTTTGGTAAAAGCTGTATTGTTTTATGGAAAAGCTAATCTCTCCTTATATTTTCTCTGATTGCCACAGGGATTATTTTTCTGCCATTTATTAGCTTTATCAGAGCCTTTAAAAAGTATTATGCTAAAACGATGACATGAAGTCACATACTAAAAAAAAAAAAAGTATTATGCTTATAGAAAGAATCTAGCATGTAGTTGCATTGCAAAAAGCTATTTCATCCTTTCTATCTTCTCATTTCTATAATTGCCCAACATGCCTGAAAGAGGCAAACTTCTGTCCGTTCTGTATAGTCAAAGCCATTCCCACAGAAACTGCAGAGTTACCTGTACCAAAGTTAAAGGGAGAAATCTAGGTTAAATCAGTAAAGCATTTTTCTTTTCCAGATTTGATCCAGGGTGTGGACTAAAGGCAAACTTGGGATTGAAAAGTAAAAGCATGGTACAGCAACTATGGGGACTGGACTCCACACATAAATTAGACCAGAACTAAACAAAGAAGCTAAAAATTTTAACTCAATTAGTTCAAGTAATGAGATACTTGTGTTACCATGACATTGTTTTTGAATACCTAACCTGTCTCAGCCACTGTGCTAAATCCATTATATTTTACAAGTGTGATCTTAGTAAATTCTTATCAGGACATTATGAGGAAAATACTCCTATAATCCACATTTATAATGACTAAACTGAGGCACTTCGATTTTAGGTCACTTGCTCAGGCTCATATATACAAGCAAGTATGCACCTGTGATGGTTCAGTCCTCTCGGTGTTTTCTCACTTTTGTAAGTGACCTGTATGTTTTACTTCTGATGTAAAATGGTTTCTTTGTTTTCCTTCTTTGATAATAGACTTGGGCAGACAGGATGAGATTAACCATCATCACACTTACCACAGGTAATGTGCAGTTTTCTTCATTAGTTTTTAAGTTTTCTCTTTCTAATAAATGTAATATGTGCTCATGGATCCAGCACACAGAACAATAGCAAGAAACCTGACTGTGTAACTGGGGCAAAGGCATCCTGAATCTTGTGTTCTGTAATTCCTTGTTTCCTTTTAAGTATTCTAGTATCTGTATGCATTCCTTACAAAGTTCATATTTTCAGTTTCATTATTTATAACTCTACTTGTTATTTCATGTCTTTGCAGTTGATATTTTTATTGATGTCGATGATATGACATCATGTGTATGTTTATTCCTTCAGTTTGGGCTAGTGTCCTTTTTTTCTCTGTAATGAACAATGTCATCAGACATTTTAAAAATGATACCTGTAATTGCCATGTAAGTTTCAGGAGCAGAATTGCTGGCATAAAGAACATATGCTTTTCAACTCTAGGAGATAATGTCAAACTATTTTCTGAAGATATTGCAACAACATATGTTCCTATCAATAGTGTCATGATCCTATTTATTGATCTTTGCCTTTTTATTATTTAATACCAAATTTGATTCCTTTTCTATTATCTATTAAAATACACTTGTTACAGTTTGAATTTGCCTTACCCTGTCCATTAATGCTTTTGAATACTTTTTATTTTATTTTTAATTTTTTTGCCAGTCCTGGGCCTTGGACTCAGGGCCTGAGCACTGTCACTGGCTTCTTTTTGCTCAACGCTAGCACTCTGCCACTTGAGCCACAGCGCCACTTCTGGCTGTTTTCTATATATGTGGTGCTGGGGAATTGAACCCAGGGCTTCATGTATACGAGGCAAGCACTCTTGCCACCAGGCCATATTCCCAGCCCTTGAATACTTTTTATTTTGTATATTATCTAAGTAATTTTCTTCTGCTGCAAAATGTTGTGACCCAAGGGTCAAATATTTGCCAGAAAAATAACCCTTATTTTAGCTTTGATTATAGAAACTTCGGAGTTCATTTATAATCTAGCAGAAATCTTATAGGAATCCTATTTTATTGCTTCATCCAACAACTGATCAAGTACTGACAACTGTGCTTAAATTTTTCTGCTGCCTTTTTGCTACTTCATAACCGAACTCAGAGGAACCTTTTCATGGCAAAATGATTTTGCAAGAATTCTCAGTTTAGTACCCAAATCTCCCCACGTATATGAATTTCTAATGGCCAGCAATAATCACCACTGTATGTCCCAGAAATGTGATGGATGCAATCAGAAATGTGACGTCTCATTCACCGGGCTAGCTAGCCCAAGCTGACAACTGGAGAAAGGTTTTTGCCTTTATAAGGATGTCACAGTAGTCCTCCATTTGTCAGGAAGTCATTAGTGCATACAAATGCTATTTTAAAGACCGGGGATATTTCATCATACCCTAGTCTTTATTCTTTATATAGTCAAAGGTCAGTGTCCACAACAATTATCTGAAATACAACAGAAACAAACCTGGAGACAGGAAGTCCAGATCTTGCTTTCAACACATGTTACAATGCATGGATGTGGATGAGAAGACAGGAGAATGGAATATAGTTCCACCTGCTGCCCAGAATACCTTAGGGAGGCTCTTAAAACACAGAAGAAATAGACAAAAGGATATAGAGAGTGAACAGGACGGCAGGACACAACCTTTGAGAGAAAAAAAAAACAGACTAAAAAGGGGGAGATTTCTAGGAAGCACCTAGAAATGTCTAATTTTACTATCTAAAATAGCAGAGTCCTATAAAATTCTTCTATTACAACAGTGAACTATAAAGAACATTTGCAACAGGAGAAAACATCTAGGAGAGATTCACCTGAAATTCGACACAGAGGAAAACTGATTTTGAATTGTTATTAACTTGGAGAAACAATCAGCCATGCTATAATTATTATAATGCTATTTTCTTTAAACATGAGGCCCTGAATTCAAACCGTGATGCTGAGAAAAACAAGAACCAATGTCAAAATCCTGTTCTGCTTAGGAATTGGAATTGGGATGATCTGAAAGTGTGTGTGTGTGTGTGTGTGTGTGTGTGTGTGTGTGTTAGTTTTTGAAAAACATAGCAAATGCCAGGTGTCCATGGCTTACTCCTGTATTCCTAGGTACTCAGGAGGCTAAGATCTGAAGATCACAGTTTGAAGCCATCCCAAGTAAGAAAGTCCTTGAGACTCTTATCTCCAATTAACCACCAAAAGTCTGGAAGTAGAGCTGTGGCTCAAGTGGTAGAACACTAGCTTGAGTAAAAATGTCAGGGTCAGCACCCAGGCCTTAAGTTTAAGCCCCAGGACCAGCACACACACACACACACACACACACACACACACACACACACACACAAAATACACATAGGATCAAGATGTAGTTCCCCCAGGAAGGTAAGAGAAAAGAATGAGAGTGTGTAAGCTCATGGACCAGATGAAAGTTATAGAGTGGCAAGTGAATATATTATGCTCTATTACGCAAATTTATCAGGCACACAAAACCAAAACTAAATGAGTACATTGCATAAGTCAGTAACTATATGCCATTAGCCAAGGAATATGTTTGATCTAAATCTAAGCTAAACTCATGAAAAGCACTTTTCCTTCTTTTAGTTTAAAGCTGTTGCAATGAAGTAGTGCTCAGAATTTTCTAAAAGAAAACTTGCAGTTGTTTACTTGCTGTCTTCCCACCTTCAACCCCACACAATAATATCAAACACAAGCAAAGTAAGAATGAGACCTCTCTGACTGATGAAGTCCACGTCTTCTTGTGACATGCCTTCATTATTAAAGACTGACCTACTGCACGTCTTCTATAGTTAATAAACTGTTAACTTTACTTAGTATTTTGGCATTTTTCTTGTTGATTTATAAGAGCCTTTTACATAATGATAGTGATAATGTGGTAGATACTTTGTAATAATTTATAATTATTTTATATAATTATTCTTATAATAATATTTATTTTGCAATAATTTATGGCTATTAAAATCAATTGACATTTTTGTAGGCATGCACATTTCTAAATATTTTACATTGTCAAATTAACAATCTTCTCTTTGAATTTTCCTTAGAAAAATTTTTACTGTAACAAGATTAAACAAATCAGAACCTGTATTTTCTTAATTGCGTAATGCTTCCACCATAGTGGGCCAAAGCTATGTTGACTTATGATACTGAATCTAATAGTCTTTTTATTCAGATAGTCAGACAATTAACTTGACAGCATTTATTAAATGTTTTTCCAAATTACTTTATAATGTCACCATTATACATTCTATACAATCTTTTATCACATGATCTGGTCCAAGGCTACTTTAATTCAACAGATATTCTGTACTTTCACCATGACACTAACTTGAATGTTATAGCTTAGAATAGGCTTAATATGCAGAAACTCTTTCTCACTTTCCACAACGACTTTCTTTATTCAAATTTGCTTTTCCACTGCTCACATTTATTCTTTTAGATGCGATCTCTTTTCTGTTATAACCTTGTCTTCTGGAAAATGCAAATTAGAAAGAAATTTGAAAAGTTAATTAAGTTTTAATAAAACTTATAGTCATCATCTCTATAAGGTGAGCTTATAATTGTATTTAGAGATGTTTCTTGTTAACTAGATTTACACTAGAACTTATTATCCACTACTTACATATATCAGAATTACTCATTCATTGCCAATAATAGCAAGGTTTAATAAACACATATTACCAAAGCTTCATTTTATTTAGTATCAATGAGTTTTCTCTTTTTAGAGGAAATAAATCCCCCAAACTGGTTGACGTCACAACCAGATGACCCTTACAAAGTCAGGAGGACAGACATTAATCTATCAAATATTTCTTTATAGACTCCTCTCTGGAATTAAAGAAATACAAAATATGAGAATAAGCTACAGAGCTTCAGTTGGAAAACCATTTCCTATGATAAAATAACATGGGGTCAAGTTTGAAAGGACTGTCTGGTCAAACAGCCAGCACTCCACCAACCCCTGTCAAGGAAGGAATTTCTTCTACAAGACTCTGACCAACGGGCATTTTATTCTATATGAACATGTTCAGGAATGGGGCTCTCTACCAAACACTCAGTTGCTGAAACAAAAAGTATGTTTAATAATGCTACTAAAAATTTACTTAAAGGTAAATCATTTGAGATGTTTTATGAGCTAAATTAATGCCCCTAGAAATAACTGCTGATATAGTTATTGCTGTTGCAATAGTGAGTATTCCAAAATATAGCCTTAAAAGTAAGAAGAAACTCAACCATCTTCTTCTACACTAGCAGACATTTATGGGGCACAGGCCACAAGAAAGACGGAGCAAAATGAGGAATTTTAAGAAGCCTAGAATGTAGGGCATTGCCCTTGAGAAACTTACTGTTAAATTGAGTGATCAGGGCACATATTCTATAATACAAGGTTATTTGCCATCAATGACAAATAAGTAACAGGAAAAATAAACTTCTACTATGTGTTTTGTGAACGAGTTTATTTGTGGCTCCAATTTGCTTCCTGCCCTTACTTTTTTTTTCTTTTGCCTAAATGTCTGGAGCTTTTTATTCATTTAGATTTGCTGAATTCTATGCATGCTATTCAGTCACATCTTTTGGAGATATGTTACAGGTGCTGCTAGAGTGTACACAGAAGCAGCTACCAGCTGGGATACAAAACTCTTCCAGCTTTGTTGCTATCTCAGAAGCAGTTGCTGGCTGGCATACTAGCAGCTTATCCACTTGCATCTATAAAATCTCTGTTCTGGCTCAAGGTCAAGTTCAAGTCTTATACCTTGTGCTTCCTTTGAGCCCTTTTGCTCAAAGTCAGTTCTATCACTAGCATCACAGTAGAAAAATGTGAATCTCAATGCTCAAAATTCAGTTCTGAAAAACCATATGAGAATGGAAACTAGGATTTTCTACACACACACACACACACACACACACACACACACACACACACACACACTCAAATAAACCAAGGACTACAAAGTATTCTAAGTCAAATAGATGTAACATTGGATTATAACTCTTTTCAGAACCTTGCCTATCTAGCTTGCTTTTGATTCACCATTTTACATTTTGTAATAAGGATTTGTTATTCTCCTGGTGTCTAGGACATCCACACTGTCCAAGATCCATATCAAATGAAAGCCCTGCTTACTGAGTCCCCTGCCTACTAAAATAGTGCTGTCTAATCAGGCATCTCCCGGCAGGAAACAGGCCTTCCTACAGCAGGAAATGGAGGAAAGAGGACTGGAGACAGCAATCCCGGAGGCTTTTTTGCCAGAAAGGACAAAATGGCTCTTCTGGCAACTCCTGACTCAGGAAACCGCTGAATGAAGCAGTCAATCTGCAGAGTAATTTAGCATGTCATCTGCTTCCTGGCACCAGATATTTGGAAACATTTATATTTTAATTTAACTCTGTCATCATCAGGGTTGGAGCTGCTACTCTCTAAGGACTTCAAGGTCAGAGGTGGGTCTGTAGCTTCTCCAGCGCTCATTCTTTTAGCTGCTTCTTCCCCTTTCCAGGCACCATCTGTCTGGCTTCCCCTTTGATTTCGGTCTAGGTCAAGAAAACTCCTGTCTTCAGAGCTAAATATAGGTCAGAGGATGGAGGCCCTGGCAGTGATTTCCCTGGAAAAATATACTTGGGAGAGTGCAAAAGAATGAAGAAGCAACTGAATATCCAAGAATTAAAACAGCATTGCTGCAGGGGAACGAGGAGTAGAGAAGGTCGGTAAGCCTCGGTCCTCCTTCCTGCACATCATAGACCCCCTGTGTCATGTTGCACAAATCATCTCCCTTCCTGCTCCTTCACTTCTCCATTGTAGAAGTGAATTGAACAAGTGCCTGGCGTCTTCCTCATTTGTAGACAACACAGAGAGACAATGCCTGCATGCCACCAATGCCCTCGTCTTGCACGTGCTGTGGGTGATAAGCATTGTGGAGTAGAACAAAGCAGCGTCTTGCAGCTGGTGAACACACGTCCATACAACCCATAAAGCAAAGCGTGTCTAACATTTACAGCAGCACCAGGCAGCTCTAACCATAGACATACATTTGTGGATTGTTTCCATCTAGGCAGAACTAGGAAAGGCCCAGGTGTCCCAGGAAAGGGTGGTAATGCAATAGGAAGTTCAGATTTCTATCTACAGGAGGGGCTGTTTGTGACAACAAGGGCCAGAAACGCATGTCCTGGTGTTATGAATGGCACACAGAGAAGCAAATACCCATGAAGAATTGAGTTTTCAATATCTTAAGGCTAATTCCTATTCTTTCAGAAAAAGCCTGGGTGAGTTTTTCACATACCTTAATGGTTTGGGATCTCACAATTCTGTCAGATCATTTCACAAATGATGAAAATGAGGCGTAAAAAGTCTAAGAAATAGAGAAAGAGTTCAGAGACGCACTAAGTGGTGGAGTTGAGATTTTTTTTATCTGTCTGATCCCAAAGTTTACCCTCCCTCCATTAGACCATGCTACCTTCCAAATACTATTTCTTCATACTTCAATCTCCTAAGTTATAAGGCCAAGATAGTAACACCTAACTCTGGGAGAATGTTAAGAAAAGCAAAATAAAATAACATAAATTTACTACTGTGAGAGCACATCAATGTATATTTATATTCTGTTAATAATTCTACACTCAGCTCTTCTATCAACAATTTCACAATTGCTAACATATACCAGAGGTTTACACTGGGCTAATGCAAATCTGGTTTGGTACACAAATGAAATGTAAAATGACATTTCTATTTATATTTACAATAAACATGAAATATAAGTAGGGCTGCTGTATCTGGCTGGTGCCATCTTGGCTATAAGATGGATGGTAAGGATTTGAGTCTAATTGCCACCATCTTGTCTTCATGGTCAAGGGAGGGGAAGTCCCACCTCCCAGGTGGTAGGAATGTTTGAATTCCTAGAGACAGGGGCAGGGACTTGAACCATGGGCTACTGGGCCTGTCAGTCCTGTGCTTTAAACTCTCAAGACACTTGAGTTTCCTGTGACCCTGCCCCCAACCCCTTATTTAGGCACACAACTGCTCAGGAACAGGTACACCAGGCCATGTCTCTTGTCTGCTCCTGTTGTCTCCTGCTCTCCTCATGACATCCCACTTCAGCTCTCCATTGGAGCTGATTTCATCTCGTTTGTTGGTATTGTTTTTCTATTCTTTATTTCCTCTCCTGCTCTCATGGCTCAGTTTTCTGACTTTTGTGAAGTATATTCATGGAGCTGCAGGTCTTTGTGATAAGGGTCTGCCTGTGGTCGCTGGCCTTCCAACAAAAACTCCCAATTTGACCTCTCAAAATGCGGCTTCTTTGTTTTCTCACCAGATAACAAAATGACATTTCATTCTACATTTACAATGAAATATCATTTTACGCTTTATTAACTATAAGAAAGTTACTCATTTTAACCTAATTTGGCTATATTTTAAAGGGCTAAAACTCAAAGAGTTTTTATAGATATCTAACTATGTATTAGCTACTTATTTAGCACTTCAATCATCTTATTTTAAAACCCACATATTCTTAAGCACTGTGATATTCTTTATAAACAATCTTGCACAGAAGTCAGATTATGGATAAATAGGTATGAGTCCCAATTCATAGGTAAATATCAAATCAAAAGACCAGTAAAGTAGAGGAATTTGTCCATGACTAGGTTTTCTTCTGATTTTCTGAAGATATCACTTCCTCAGTAGGGGAGCAATAAAGCAATGTGGCAGAACTTGCCTTTCCAAAACCACAAATAAAATGTAAATAAGATTGCTAGTGAATGACTATAAACAACTGACTATTCAAATTCACTAGTGGGGATATTCATCAGGCAAACTATCTAGAAACTTTCCAACGAAGAACCAAATTCCAAGGTTTTTTATTTCAGGAATTACATAATTTGAATACATTTTGGACCCAGCCAATGCAAATTTATATTGATTCCACATGGGCAGAGCTTGTAAATAGCTAAGTAATTCCTTTCCTCTTTCTAGACATAAAGTAATGGCTTTTGTGCCTTTCCATGGTAGAAAAGTAAGTTGTTTTTGCAGGGTCAAGGGAATGTGGAGGAGTGCAAACTGTGAGGTAGTAATTGAGATTAGCAGATTTTAGTGTCAGATCATAGATCTGGTTCCTGCAGACAAAAAAAAAGGAAAGAGAAAGAACAAATCTTTAAAAAGTTCTTCTCTATATCACATCAGTGATGATCTCATAGCTATATAACAAGCTAAACTTTTTAACAAGTTTTATTTTAATTCTATTGTGAGGTTTCATAACAGTGGTAGCAAATAGTAGCTGTGCCTAGTGTGGATATGCATGGACATAATCCAAGAATTTTACAGGATGAAGCAGGAGGTTCGTGATCTTGAGGCCAATCTGGACTACAGAATGAGTTCTAGTCCAGCCTTGGCTACACAGTGAAACTCAACATAAATGAGGAAAGGAAAGGAAGTGAAAGGAAAGGAAAGGAGAGAGAGAGAGAGAAAGAGAGAGACAGGAAGAGAGGGAGGGAGGGAAGGAAAGGAAAGGAAGGGAGGGAGGGAGGGAGGAAGGAAGGAAGGAAGGGAAAAATAAAAGAGAAACAGAAGGGAGGGAAAAAGAGTTCAACACTAAATGAAAATAACTCTACATAATATTCAGAAGTCGCTTCCTCCTAATTTTGAAATTCTCTATTAAGAAGAATCATGAGGTGGGAGCTCAGAATATCTAGGTTTGATTTGGACCTCTTTGAATGATCTTTAAATCATTTTATGCCTCCAAATGAAGTCAATTCATTTTTCTGTACCATATGTTTTCTAACTTCCAGCATTCCTTCAGCCATGCTCTAGGACCTAGAGTTAATAATAGCATTTACAGTATAAAAATGTCATAATGAAACCCATTATTTTATAAAATGAATAAATACTAATAAGAACAGAGAAACATGGTACTTAGGAGGCTGTTGCAAAGATTAAACAAGAAATATATATTTAAAGCCTATAATCATGGAATCGTAATAAATGTACAGTAAACATTTATTTTAAGCTATTATTATTATTGTTATTTAGATAATGGCCCCCAAATAATAGGACTTTTAATTTCAATTCCAATGCTATGTCATTTAAAAGTAATCAAAGTAGAAGTGATTATTTATCTGCTTCTGATATAAACACACAAAGATCTTCAAAATCTTTTCTGTTAACTTCCTAGCTGCTGAGCTCATAAATTATCATAGCAGTTTAATTTCTGCTTTGGAAAAAGCCAGGGGGCAGCTCTGATGTGGGAGGCATTACCCATAGACTCCCTGAGCACTCCCTGGAGTGTTGGTACAATTTTCTCTGCTCACATGTTAAGGAAGTTCTTAGGAACCTAAAGTGTTGTGTCCAGACAGGCCTGAGGCTCTTGGAGGACTCTTGTGGGACTCTTAGCAGCCTGCTTTCCAGAAAAGTCAGTAGTAAGCCTTAGTACTACAACTGCGCCTGTAACTATGGAATTCAGTGTTGACCTTGCAATGTCTCTAGAGGGGAAAGGACTTCACATGTTTGTTCTGCACTTCAGGGTCTTCCATGTTTCTGAAAGCCTTTCCTAGAGCAGATATTAAATATTATTCATGCCAAGAAACCTTTTGAAATTATTTTAATTGGGCTTTTTTTCTTCTCTGTTTTTCATCTTGAGATGGAAGGATATTATTGTATCTTTTCATAAGTTATAGGAAGAAACAAAAGTAAATTGGTAAGAAAACAAATGATCTCAGTCTCAGGGATTTCTGAGCCTCATTCCTTAGACCAGGTACTAAGTATAAAGTTGACTGAAAATGAGATATGTTTTATTTCATAAAAATCAACTGTGATACATGGAGATTACTGTAGAGGTTTTCTTGCTTGATAAAAATCCATTTCACTTAATCCTCTCTGAAAGACTAAACATCGAATGATGTTTACGACGAGTGCTTACTTTGTGCAAGTACAGCTCCAGGTGTTTCATTATATTGAATAATTTAATCACCACCAGTGTCCCATGAGGTCATTACTGTCTCCGGATCACAGATGACAGGATAGTACAGACATCTTAATAACTTGCCCAAGAGCTCTCCAAGTTAGAAGATGGAGCTAGTATTTATATACAAAATATTTGGTTCCAGAGTTCTTCATCTGCACTAGCCATCCATATACTTATTTTTCTGTCTAAATGAAAGCCAATGTCTTTACATCTTTAGTCAACATAAAACCTGCTTTCACTGTATTAGAATTTTCAAGCCAGATACCATGGCTCATATCTGAAATATTAGCTACTCAGAAGGCAAAGATAAGGAGGATTGCAGTTCCAGGCTAGGCCAGGTTTAAAGTTCAGAAAATCTCATTTCAATCCATAGCTGGATGTGGTGGCCCATGCTTATAGCGTGAGCACCTAGGAGGCTTTGACAGCAAGGAGCATCAGGTAACCTTGAGCTACCTAGTAAAACCTAATCTCAATAGGTTCTTTTCCTAATACCTCACTTTAGGATGCAATAACTAAAGATACTTTAATACTGTAGCCCAGGAACCTAGCTTATAAACTGAAGATATATAGCCCAAATATCTTTATATCTATATTACACAATCCACAAAATGCTTATTTTCAGCAAGTGTAATATGTGATATAGCGTATGTATATATACATATACTTAGATACACCAACTACACACACACACACACACACACACACACACACACACACATCTTCTCTAGAGTAATTATGGTCATTAGTTACATAGTAATATTTTTGAGGACCCTCTGAGCTGGTCTTTAACTGGGGTGTAATTTCTGACATTTCTAACATCTCAGCCACCTTCTCTCTTGGAGTTTTCCTAAGTGCTTGCTTAAAACATACTGCTATTTATACACTAGGAAGTTCCATGGCTCAGTCTACAATTCTTTTTGCAGAGTCCTTAAGTACAATAGACAGTTGCATGCACGTCAAGCCAACAATTAATTTACAATGCATAATAGGAGACATTTATTGGTGAGTGGTTATTATCTAATGTTGGAAATAACCTTACTGACTATTTATAGACACCAAGTCCCCTGGTCACTGTGGAGGTTAGGGCTTCCCTTTCAGTTGCTGTAAACACAGCTTCCTCCCAAGACTCTGTTTATATGTCTGCTTGTCAAGCCTGCGCCAGGCGCTGGCGCTCGCTTTCTCTCTGTGGCTGCTCCCTCATCCTGTTTATAGCCCAGAGAGGATAGCCATGCACACAGAATTATTTTAACTCACCAAAGCCTTGAAGAAACCAGCCAGTGTTGCTTTATTCTAGTAGTTCCTTCTTCAGTTAGGAAGAAGGAACTAACAGTCTGCCACTTAGAATCCATTGGCTTATATAAACATGTTGGCACCATTTTAATAATACTGAGCTGGGATGCCAAGAGTAACAAAGTCTTCTTGAGCCTCCTCCATGGATAATTTACACTGGGGGAAAAGGACTCTTTAGTGTTTCACAGAGCATCTCTTTAGGATTAGCTAGGGAGTATTTTATTTTGTAAATAACACAATAGTTCTTTGGGCCCAAGACCAGACCAATTAAACCAGAATCTCTTTAAAATTCCCTTTTGATTCTACAGTATAAACTATAAACTACTATAAACCTTTGCTTAAATGTCATTATTCATCACCAGCAACCAAACAAATGAATGTTATAGGCATGAATACAGGCAATGTGATTTGTTTTCACCTATATCTTCCTTCTTAAATGACATGGGATGGCCATGCTAGTTGAATAGAGGAAACAGAGCTCAGGCATAGAGCACTTTAGTGTGTCATTTGATTTAACTTCCCCTTCCTTTAGTCCTCATGGTAGCCTTTTTAAAGAATGGGATAGTCATAGCAAGAGGTAGCTTCAAGGTTCCTGTTAGCATTTTTAAAGATTGGGTTATGATCTTAACCATGGAAGGCTAGTTAAAAGGAGAGAATTAAGATACCTCCTTGAGGTTGAAGGTGACTCGCTGACAGAGATCAAAAGGCAGTATCTGCAGTGTAAATAAAAGAGAAGATCAGAGATTAGCCCTCTGATGTCAGCCTCTTAGAATACCTATAGCCCACCCAGGACATCAATCATGGGCCTTTACAGAAATAAAAATGCTGCTAGAAATCATTGCAATACTGACAAAAGGCAAAGCCACCCAGCCACGGGCCCTGGCCTGGCACTCTTATCTAGGTACTCTGCTCCTAGTAGTCAATAGCTTTACATTAGTCAAACATTAGTCAAATCCCCTCTATGAACATAATTGATCAGAACAAACATAAGATCTCTCCACAGTAATGTCTGAACACTGAATGTGAACATTGTCCCAGCAACCAAAAAGACTCCTATTATGGCTAAACTGAGTGACTGCAGCCACCTTATTAATCACAGCTCTAGTCTGAATCTAGCTGCTTTTGCTTCTAGGGAAGATCTATTAAGCACCACAATTAGGAAAAAGCCCCACTTCCTGCCACTAGCCAATCTAGGGCAAAGCCTCTCTTCAGTAACCCTACTATCCTACCCTAAATCACTTAATATAAGCCCAGATGCCTTAGTCATTTCTAACATCCTCCATGTTCCTATGATTGTGCAATCTCTTGTTCCTCCTCCTCCTCTCTCTCTCTCTCTCTCTCTCTCTCTCTCTCTCTCTCTCTCTCTCTCAATCTCTCTCTCTCTCTCTCTCTCTCTCTCTCTCTCTCTCTCTCTCTCCTCTGAGTTTAGTGGTCTCCAACAGGGAGACACTTATAATGTTTTCACTAAATATCTGTATAGATCCCTCAAAATTAAAAGAAATAAAAGATTGGACCTAATGTTGAATATTTTTTTGTAGGGCAAGAAGTCACCAAAGAGTGGAGCATGATCTTATATCAAGGCCATGGATGAACATTGGCAAGGAGGTGCTGGACCATTGTAATTTACCTTGAATAAGGTGAGATGATTGCTGCACTTTGAGGGTAGATCAGAACTAGAACTAGAGGAGGAGACCACAGGAAATAAGTTTCATTATCATTTTGTAACTTAGAGACTTAAAGGTTTTCTTTCTTTATTCAACAGTTGATCTATTAGCATTTTACTCAATCTTTTTGTTAAAAGTTAAATTGACACCTATATATACTTCCAACTTTTCATATCCTCCTCTGTGTTTTGAAGAGAGAAAAGCAATATCCAGTCCCCTGTGTAGCCAAATCCTAGAAACACTAAACAAGAATAAAATGATCCCAGTGTTCCATGGATTCATGGCATAATAAATTTAAAGAAAAATACATGGAAAGGTCATTGCTGATGTCATAGGGAAATGCATATATTGTTTGGAGAATATTCAATTCACTGTGAGTTTGTAAATGAACCAGACAATAATCACATCACTAGCCACAGTTCTCTGAGTTTTGTCCCTCTTCTCTCTCTGTCTTCCATTTTAGAATGAATCAGCTGGACTGGGAATATGGCCTAGTGGTAAAGTGCTAGCCTCATATACATGAAGCCCTGGGTTTGATTCCTCAGCACCACATATATAGAAAAAGCCAGAAGTGGCATGGTGGCTCAAGTGGTAGAATGCTAGCTGTGAGCAAAAAGAAGCCATGGACAGTGCTCATACCCTGAGTGCAAGCCCCAGGACTGGCAAAAAAACAAAACAAGCAAACAGAATGAATCAGCTGAGGGGATCATTCAAATACTATGTCTTTGTGTCACTCCAAAAACAGCTGCTTATTTTATATATTCAGATACAACTTCATTTTTTCAGTTCACAGGCTTAAAAAAAGAATTACTTAAGGAAGTATGGCTCCTTTTCTGAGTTAAATGGAACCTGATGGAAGCTACAATGTAAACTGAAATAAATGAAGAAGTTTGGAAGTAGTAGAGTGGGAAAGAAATATTCATAAATAATGAAATAATCCCATCACCACTATAACTGGTATAGAGATCTTGTTTGGGTCCTTGATTTTGATCCCTCATCACCCCTTGCTGCCTTCTAAGACCTCTCAGGAATGTCAAGGTCTTTAAAGTAATGCAGTGCTAGAACACTTGCTCTTCTGCTGCAATCCCATAGCCCCATAGAGTTCCTGGAATCTTCACTGGGATGTCAATTGGTGTCTCGAACGTGGATGTCCAAATGAGAACATATGTCTATATTCCCATCCCCATTCTAGCACCCTCATGGTTGTTAGGATTCGTTACCTTGAAGTCAAGAAAAAAATTAAAAACACAGGTCAAGAGACTACCTGTTTATGTGACTTCTTGCAGAAATATATGAAACTGGTTTTCTTTTTGAGCTTTCAGGCAAAAACCTAAGGCAACAGAGAATCCTAAGATAAAGCAGTACATGAAATTCTCTCTTAAGTAACGAAGAGATTTTATTTTAATTGTGCTCCTTCCCTCATTTTTTTGTTTGTTTGTTGAGAATCTCAAAAATGATAGGAAGCAAAAACTAAGCTTTTGATTTGATGAAAAGACTCTCAAAGAGGTACTAAATGGAATAATGGACTTTAAAGTGTGTAATTTTTCAAGCCTAGAACACAGAAAACAAAGGGACATGATCTCCCTGATATATGACTGTTAACAAAGGGAGACGGAGAGACAGTAGAGACCAAGTCTGTGAATACTGTATATGTTCTTGATACATTGTATATTGCATATATGTCAACCTGACCTAGACAAGGGATAGAAAAACAGGTCGTAAGATATCACAAGAAATGCACACACTGCCCTACTATGTAACTGCACCCTCTTTGCACAACACCTTGTAAAAAAATTTATGTCCAATTAATAAAAAAAAAGTGTGTAATTTTTTAGTCAAACATTTCCTTTCCTAAAAAATGCTTTTTCTTTCAGACATCAAAAGCAAATGTAGAACTAGGAGCTGCTGGTTTATGTCTATAATTCTTACTACTCAGAGGACTAAGATCCACAGAATCAAAGTTCAAGGCCAGGAAATTTCTAGAGACTCCCATCTGTTACTTTCCATCAAAAACCTAGGCCTAGGGACATAGCTGAAGTAGTAGAGCACTAGCTGTGAGCATGTAAGCCAAGCAAGCATGAGGTTCTGAATCTAAGCACTGATACTTCAGATTGGTTGGTCTATCAAACCTCTAAAGAAACATAATAACATTTTGAAAGTCAGGTAGGATTTTTTCTTAAGTTAGAAGGCTAGAACACAGCCTTGTATATGTGAAGTAAGCATTCTTCCATGGAGCTGTACCACCAGCTCAGGCATGTTTATCATCACTACTTCAAATCTAGGACAGTTACATTACCCAAAAAGCCCTAACAGCAGATATTTTTTATTCTTACTATCTCTATTTTACAGAGTCAAGAAAGAAGGTTTAAGTATGCTGGTCTCTTCTCCATACCCAGTAGCCCGTAAGTGGTCAAAGGCACATTTGCATTTGGACCTCATGACCCCCAGAAGTTGACTCCTGACCATGATATAGCATCATGGTCCATGATATTCTACTCAGATAATATTCTGATTGCCCCCAATTTGAGCCTCCTTCACCTATCCCTATTTAACCATCTCTTACTTTCCAATTTCTTCAGGAAAAACTATAGAAAATTACTTTCTCCTGTGTTATTATATTTCTGATCCTCTTACATTTAGCCCGTTAAAAGAAATTGGAAAGTTACAAAGAAATAAACTCCAGATGGATCCTGTGAAATATGTACAATTTCAGTTATTTGTTCCACTAGTCTTTCCAAAAACCAATGTGGAATAATCAAGACTTAATATTATATGCTAGTACAATACACTTTTAAGTCCTTGATTTCAAGTCAGGCCAAAATAAGATGTTTTCTCTGCCAGTACTACTGGAAAACATTGAATTACTGCCTCCTCCTTACTCTTTATGCAGGAGCATTTCTGGGGAAGCATGCATGACTCAGTGGCCCAATTTACATTTCCATCTGAGGAGATTGTGGAGTATTAGTTAAAGGCCAGGATAAACCACTCAGGTTTCAGCAGAGTGGGTGAGTGAGGAAATAATTGACTTACATCAAATTGCTGGTTATTTTCCTTCTCTCCTCCACTGAATTCAACCATCTATGTTCTTCACTTTCCTAAATGTGTTCCTGTGTACAGTCACAGCCATATTTAGAAATAAAATCCAATTTTTTTCATTTTTAGGCTCTTGATTCCTGATTCATCTCAGTCCACATACCCTGGCAAGCTTTGCTTACACACACAGCATTTGCTGTGCAGCAAATGTTGCTTAGCAAATTAGATGTTTGGAGTGCCAAACACATTTTCCCCATATAAAAGTGCCTTACAGATGGTAGCTCCTTACCCAGTCCAGGTAGTAAATGTCTGCAGATACATAATCCACGTGAATGACAATATTAAGGAATTTAGAAGCACTAAGCTCTCTAACATTGTTTCCATGGTGAAGAAGGATGTGGGGCCTGGAGCAAGTCCCACTGAGCTGACACAGCACAGAGGTTCCTCTGGAACTCATGGAGCTCTGGGACTTCAGGGGGAGATGATATGATGCTCTCTGGCTTCTAAACCAGGGAATGGTTAGATATGGCTTGTCCAGAGAGATAACAAGGTACCAGAGAGGTTATGGGTACTCCAAGAGGAGATAGGTAAGGGTGATAATTTTAAGATTGCTAACATTGATCTTCATGCTAATGATAAACAACAGAACACTTCTAATCAAGCTGGATTCTTCCACAGAGAAGACAGTCAGTGCCTGATAGTGGTTGGCAACTAGCAGCCTCTGACCCCATACATCTAATTTGGACTAATTATAAACAGATTGACCAAAATCTACGTGCTGTTCAGTGAAGAGCCAGACTTTGAAGTCAGGCCCCACTTTACCACGCGAACCCCACTTTACCACGCGAACCTGAATAAGCAGGCCCTGTGAGCAAACCCAGCTTATTAGGGCCCAGCCTGTCAAGAACTCTAACCGCTGGGAATGTTTAATTCTAACTGCCCCCAGAATGCCTCAAGCCCTGTGCCTCGAGCCCTGAGCCAATCAGATTTGTACCCGTGTCCTAATCTTGCTTGCTTGAACACCTGATTGCTGGAACTTTGTTTTTTGTCTTGCTTGAACACCTGATGGCTGTAACTGTTTTTTGCCTTTATAAGCCCCTGTGTAATCGCAGCTCTGGGCTTCCTCCTAACCTCCGCTGTGTTGGGGGGTAGGACGAGGCCCGAGTTGCAGCTCGCCTGAATAAAGTCTTGCCTTGCTTTTGCATTTCAGAACATCTGAGTCTCGGTGGCCTTCTTGGTGGTCGTTTTGCGACTTGGCATAACATTTGGGGGCTCATCCGGGATTGCCCCAGAGACCCTCAAGACCCCAGACTCCGAAGGTAAGAAAACAGCGCTGTTCATTTGTCTTGTCCTGTAATTTGTCTGTTTGTCTGTTTTGCTTTTGCTTATTTCTTGGAGGGGTTGTCAAAACGGACACACTTACTCGGCAATCCTGGGGAGACTGGGGGATGCCCCAGACTCTCCACCCTTAAAGGGGAACCGAATCCCACCTTGAACTTGGGTCCACTCCTTCTGTACCCTTGCAGGAGGTTGTGGGCCAACTTGGGTCCACTCCTTCTGCACCCTTGCAGGAGGTGGTGGGCCAACTTGGGTCCACTCCTTCTGCACCCTTGCAGGAGGTTGTGGGCCAACTTGGGAGATCTCCATCTCCAACTCGTAGCTCTTCTTGTTCTCAGGCCTGTGTGTTTTCCTCCTTTTGTATTGTATTAATTGTTTTCTTTTTTTGTAGCCTTTTGGACTGAACATCTGATCAGAGCTATGGGTAACGTTCTATCTTGGGGACCTCCATCTAGCCCCCTAGACTTGATCCTAGCTCACTGGAGGAAGGTTAAGGAGATAGCTCAGAGCCAGAGTGCGGCCCTTAAGAAGGAAAAGTGGATCACCCTGTGCAAGTCAGAATGGCCCACCTTTAAGGGAACTAATTGGCCACCCGAGGGGAGCTTTGACATAGGTAAGATCAGGACTTTGCAATGCCTAATCTACACCCCTCATTCGGGCCATCCAGACAATAGAGAAACCAAGAAGGAAGAAAAGAAATTGTACCCACCTGTCCTCCAGGGAGGAAGCATGGAGGAGGAAGTGTTTCCCCCTCCATATTCACCACCCCAGTTAACTCTACAAGAGGAAGACTCTGAGGAGAATGTTTCAGCTGTGGCCTGGAGGGTCCCACCCAGTTAACTCGCTGGCGCCGGCAGCCCAGGACACGGATGTGTCAGCCCCAAGTCCTGACCCGCAGCTGCTGACAGGGGCAGACGCAGGGCCAGCCCAAGCCACCCGCAGGTGGCAGTAAGTGACCCCACCGCGCAGCGCTGTCGTCTCTGTGTTGTTTGTAAGTCTGACAGTTTCTTTTGTGTCAAACCTGCATAGCTCATTGGAAAGATGTACAGGTGACGGTTGACAATTAGAGTGTGAGTGTCCACAGAAAGAACTCTGGGGGGACCCCCACCCAGCCTTCTTAAGCAGAAAATTATTTGGTGTGCTAAAATGTTTTACTAAGTCTAAAAATGTTTTACTAAGACTATCAAGCCCTGGAAAATGAGGCTGGAGAATGCTAAAATCATTTGTTAAAGGTTTTGTCTTAAAATTTGGGTGTTGCAGGAGTAAGATTGACAAAATACCTCTTGCCACTGGAAAATGTACGGCCGATGCTTATTTTGCGCGCTTTAAGATCTTTTGAATATGTATGTGTGTGTGCATGTGTGAGTGTGAACATGTTCAAGACTGTTAGTATGATGTAAAATTGAGTGAGTTTAAGTTTACATTCAAATGTTCATCAAGTTTGGGCATTACCAAATGCTTTAAAGGATTATTGCATTGTTTTAAAGAGGAACTATAGTTTAAAAAATGTTTAATTTAAAAAATCAGAGCTAAGTGTCAGAAATTTGGATGTAAAGGTTTATCACTGTTAAAAAAAAAACTGCCTGGGTTTCTCAGTTCAAAGACCAATAGGAAAGGACAGGAAAAACCTGGGATGGGCTTGTGTGCCTATCCACAGGAGTGAGGGGTGATCTGGCAAAGGTGCAGCTTAGCCAGCCCACGTGGTGGCACAGGCCCTGGAGGGAAGCCACGTGGTGGGACAGCCATAAGGGGGCGTCCATTCATAGTGGAAGAGGACAAGCCGGCACCAAGACAGTTCATCAAGCTCTGAGGAGTAGGATGGAGATAGGCCGTTCGGTAGGACAGGCCAATGGAGGCCTTTCTTTCGTCTTTGTTTTCAGGTGAACATTGGAAACCTTGTGGTAAAAATGAATGATTTGACTGGAATTTCTAAAACTGCCCCTTGAGAGGTACTAAGAATTGGAAAAGTTTTTAAATGGTTGAAAAGTTTATTTATCTGATGTGATTCGATTCCTATGCTATTTTGTAATCTGGATTTTAAAGGATATATATTAAACTAATGGTGGTAGGAGTAAACTCTCATTAACTCTATGTATGTAGGAAGAAATGCCAAAATGGGCCAATGTTTCTCACTAATATATTGGAACGCTGAATGGATAAGTATTTCAAATTCTGTAATTGTAATTCTTGCATTAAGGAAAAATTGTCATTTGAGTTCAAAGGTCTTCATGCCATGTGGTAACTGGGACTGAAAGAAAAAACTAAAGGCTCTTTTGAAACAAGCAGCCCGAGGCAAAGGGCGGCACCTGGTTTCAGAATGCCTGTAAGCTTCAGAATTTTTCCAATGCACATAAAAGCCAAAGTGTTACTGTTAAAGCAGAGGTTAGTAAAAAGGCTTTGGAAATCAAGAATACATTTCTAGATAAGAAATTTGGAAGTAAAATTGTCCTAAATGATTATCACAAAGTGAGAAAAGGAGAATTATGGCTACCAAAATGTTTAATTGCCATTCCAGTTTCTCTGTAGGTTTTTTGTAAATGTTTCCAGCAGGCCCACAGAGAAGCACAGGTGATTCCTACAAGTTTGTCAAGATCTAATACTGGCCATTAATAAGTTCCAGGTAAGAGCACGCTTAAAAACTACTTCTGTGTGGACCACCTTGTTGCTTTTAATTGGAGTAAAGTGGCCTCTTGTAAGACTCACTGATCTGAAATCTGCAGTTCAAAGCCAGCCCGGGCAGAGAAAGGTCCCTGTGAGAGTCTTCGTCTCTAGTTGGCCAGCTGAAGTGCTGGGAACAGAGTTGTGCATCGCTTTGAGGCTCAAAGTGGTAGGGTGCTAGTCTTGAGCTGGAGAGCTAAGGGACAGCACTCAGGCCCTGAGTCCAAGTCCAGTGAAAAGTCACCCCTCCTGGGACAAAAGTAATGGAGCATCCAGAGGCAGTAAGCCACTGCTTGGATGGCAGAGATGGTGTCAGATCCTAGAGTCACTCCTGTTTGGCCTTTCAAAAGTTAATCAAAGCCGGGAAGTCCTAGAAGAATAGTTCGTAAGCATGCCTTTCTAATACCCATGTCTGTCTACTGGGCAGGAACTTGCCAGTCATCTGGGATAGTGGGTAGTAAGGGTAAGTTTGTCAAATGAGAGGATAGTTTAAAATCCCAACCCCCACATCTACTCAAAGCCCTGACTGGCAGTGAGAATTTTAAGCTGATACATCTGTTCAGGAAAGAAAGCTTGTAGACCTGAGATTGTGTCCTTATTGAGATCTGTTAAAGGCCTGCAAAGGTAATGTAGGCATTTTTTAAGTCATCAGAGACCAGTTCCCCAGCCAGTCAGGAAAAAGCTTTTACAAACTAGAATGTTAAAAGGCACAAATTTGTGGGCTTGGAATATGGCCTAGTGGCAAGAGTGCTTGCCTCCTACACATGAAGCTCTCGGTTCGATTCCCCAGCCCTACATATATATGGAAAACGGCCAGAAGGGGCGCTGTGGCTCAGGTGGCAGAGTGCCTTGAGTGGGAAGAAGCCAGGGATGGTGCTCAGGCCCTGAGTCCAAGGCCCAGGACTGGCCCAAAAAAAAGGCACAAATTTGTAAACCTGAAGTCACCTATGTGGACTTCATATTAAAAGAGGGCAAGCGTTGGCTGTCGGATGCACATAAAGAAACTGTGCTAAAAATCCCTGTGCCTAAGTCAGCCAGATAAGTCAGAGTTCCTGGGAACAGCAGGCTTTTGCCGGCGGTGGATACCTGGGTTTGCTGAGATGGCCAAGCTTCTATATGAAGCCACCAAAAACCAACCAGAGTTTCATTGGACTGAGCAGATGAAAAAAGCCTTTGAGGCAATCAAGAAAAGCCTTCTGGAAGCCCCTGCTTTAGGCCTACCTGACATGAATACCAAGAGAGGGGGCTACTGACAGCCGAAGGAAAGGCCATTAGAAACAAGCAGGAGATTTTAAGCCTCATCCGGGCCCTATAGGAACCAGCAAAGATTGCCATTATCCACTGTCCAGGTCATCAAAAGGGAGTTGATTCGGTGACTAGAGGGAATAATCTAGCCGACCAGCCAGCCAAGGAAGCAGCCCTCCAGCCCAGAGCAGAAGTATTGACTCTAATAGACCCAGGGCCACGAGCTTTGCCTCCTGTGCCCCCGTATTCCCAAGAAGACTTGGAGTGGATAAAGAAAATTCCCATGGCCCACAAAACCCCGGACAGAGAAGGAAACAATGGTGGAAAACTTGTGAAGGGAAACTTATCTTGCCATAAGGGCTGGGTAAGGGGACCCTTAAGAGAATCCACCGAGTATCTCGCATGGGAACCCAAAGAATGCAGGACTTGCTCCGACACCCCAAAGTGAAAATTAGAAAGGAGATCAACTTATTGAAAATATTGTTAAAAATTGCAAGGCCTGTCAGCTCACCAATGCCCCCAATCAACAAGTTATTAAAGGAGCTCGCCTGCATGGGGATAGGATAGGCCAGGCGTGTATTGGGAAGTAGATTTCACAGAAATTAAAACTTGGAAAATTTGGATACAAATATTTGCTAGTTTCTGTTGACACCTTTTCAGGATGGGTTGAAGCTTATCCAACAAAGCATGAGACCACGAATGTAGTGGCTAAGAAGATCCTGGAAGAATTCCTACCCAGGTATGGCTTCCCATCCACAATTGGGTCGGACAATGGACCGGCCTTCATCTCAAAAGTAAGTCAGGGAATAGCCACTGCACTGGGGACGGATTGGAAATTGCATTTTGCTTATAGACCCCAGAGTTCAGGACAGGTAGAGAGAATGAATTGGACTCTAAAAGAGACCTTAACTAAATTGGCCTTAGATACTGGTGAAGACTGGGTGTCACTCCTTCCTTTTGCTCTGCTTAGAGTAAGAAATTCTTCCTATCAGCTTGGCTTTACTCCTTTTGAAATAATGTATGGGTAACCCCTGCCCATTATCCCTAGCCTTCAGACTGAATTGCTTGCTGATTTGGATGATACTGAATTCTTGTGTAAATTTGATTATTTGCAGCTTGTGCACAAGAATATGTGGCCCCAACTTAAGGCATTATATGATTCCGCTTCTGTCCCTACCCCCCATTTATTCAGAACAGGGGACTGGGTGTTCGTCCGGAGGCATAATCCCAAATCCTTAGAACCACGGTGGAAGGGACCCTACATGGTGCTACTGACTACTCCCACTGCCCTCAAGGTAGACGGCATCGCCACTTGGGTCCATTGCTCCCATGCCAGGCCAGCTGACCCCTTTGCCCTGGACTGTTGTGGGGCTCTGGACCCCCTTTTCCCCTATCTCCCGGGGGAAATGCCTGAACCCAAACTATGAAAGACACTCAGCCCTACCCCTCCCACCAGCAGAAGGAGTAAGGCGTATCTTTGTGGACTCTGCTGAGTTGAGGAGAAATGCCGAAATCCCCTTCCCTGTCAGCCCCCTCACGTGTCCGACGCAGGAAGAAAATTCCGGGGAGACAGCCTGATGGTTGAACAGGTCTCACAGGATTTAATTGGGAGGGGTTTTATATAACGGTAATGGTGGGAAAGGAGGGGGACTGGCCAAAGGGCCAGTCATAGGCTAAAGACCGTGTCCGTCATGGTGATGTCACCAACTTCCTCTATGGGCGGAGGCTACAGCCCCCCAAGAGCTGGGTCTCTGTAGAAGTCCCCGCCATGATGGCACGCACGTGTTCGCCCCCCAGGGGCGGGGGCTTCTCTTCCTGTTAAAGGCAGAAGAAGAGGGGATGGGCTAAAGCCAGCTGTGGCCTCTTAAAGGCACAGCTGTCCCCAACACTGGATGAAGACTAGTGGTGGAACATGGGAGGTCTCCAAGCACCCAACTCAGCCGCTTTGCCTTCGCCTCAAGAAAAGACTGAATATTGTTATAATTTTCTTTTTGCCATCTTTCCTTGCTACCCAGGCTAATGTTGATGCTATTTTGGCAGCTCACTCCAAAGTGGAGTGACCCCCTTATTTTGGCAACTAGCAGGAGTCCTGTAAAGTCCCATGCAAGAAGGCATTGGTAGTTTTGGGCTTGCTCAGGAATACGGGTATAGCCACCTGACCCTTAGAGCACAGCTGAGAAGTTTATGTATTATTTTGTTGCTGACATTTGGATCTTAAACACTATACAGCTAATGGTAAGTCTGTATAGCTGAAAGTTAATTTCCAGTTTGAAGTAATCCTGCAGTCCCTTGGTAAACTAGACTAAGGTTATAGGTTCCTGGCTAGGCAAGGTCGACATCCCTCAGTCAGCCTGAAGAAGCTATAGAAGATGGATGATCTTCACCTATCAGCCCCCCTTTAAAACCAAGGGACCAGAGTTGTTTTTGGCTACTACTTTGGGCCCTATTGGCCCATGCCTTATCTCTATATCATCCCCTAGACATGCAAGCCATTGAAATGGACAGAATGGAGCCATGATTGGCTCCCAAGGTACCAAAGAGAAAAGGGGGAAATGAAGAGCCAGACTTTGAAGTCAGGCCCCACTTTACCATGCAAATCCCACTTTACCACGCGAACCCCACTTTACCACGAGAACCTGAGATAAGCAGGCCCTGTGAGCAAACCCAGGATAAGCTTATTAAGGCCCAGCCAGTCAAGAACTCTAACCAGTGGGAATGCTTAACTCTAACTGCCCCCAGAATGCCTTGAGCCCTGTGCCTTGAGCCCTGAGGCAATCAGATTTGTACCCATGTCCTAATCTTGCTTGCTTGAACACCTGATTGCTGTAACTCTGTTTTTTGTCTTGCTTGAACACCTGATGGCTGTAACTTTGTTTTTTGCCTTTATAAGCCCCTGTGTAATCGCAGCTCGGGGCTTCCTCCTAACCTCCGCTGTGTTGGGGGGTAGGACGAGGCCTGAGTTGCAGCTCGCCTGAATGAAGTCTTGCCTTGCTTTTGCATTTCGGAATGTCTGAGTCTCGGTGGCCTTCTTGGTGGTCGTTTCGCGACTTGGCATAACATTCAGGAGACAACTAAAGCTCCATCTAAGATAATTAAACCTAAATGTTTGCTTCTGAAAGGATATAGACTTCAGAATAACAAAACAACCTCTGATGAATTTCCAAGGCATTCTAGATATTTCCTTCGCAAAGTGGTAAGAAGGCAAACCAGCACATATGCACTTTTGCCATTGCTTGCATGAAGAAAGAACCTCTACTTCGATTGTTAACTGACTTGTTTAGAATTCATGTCTTCCTCTACTCTGCTTCCAAACTATTAAAAACAAATGGAAAGAGATAAGCTATGCCAAACTGGTGTTTTCCAATGGAAAACAGTTCACATGCTCTCATTCTCTCAGGAAGCTGTGATTAAAGCAGGTCTGACCCCGACATCAACAGATTCTTTTCTCTACATTTCAGGTAGGACAGAGAGGAAAAAATGACTTCAGATAAAATAGGAACATCATATTTCCAATGTTCCCATGTGAATCTCTATTACTCATGCTTCTATATTCATATATTCTACCACTGATGGAAGAAAGAAGAGCCAAGGACTATGGGTTTCCAGGTTGCGAGTTCAGATGGGTAGGAGAAAATGAACATCAATTTAGTATCTGATGTATTTAGTTAATGGTACCTATGGGGTATGCAAGTAGTTAGGCAAATCCAGGTGAATGCCTAGCACTCAAAAATGCATCTAGGTGGACTTATTTTGCAAGTCATGAAGAATAAATGTGGAAGCCTGGTGTAAATATAGTCCTTTCAGAAAAGAGACAAAGGGACCTTAATGAAGGTCATCACTTAAGGAAGTGCTTCTCCACCTCAAAGATACAAATGGGTCCCCTAAGAATCTTATTAAAATGCAGATTCTTGTCAAGCCTTGTGTCACACACCTGATATCTCAGCATTCAAGAGGCAGAAGCAAGAGAATCATTATTAGTCAAGGCTATCCTGTACTAATAGCAAGACCCTATCTCAGAACACACACACACACACACACACACACACACACACACACACACACACAATACATAATACATAATACATAAATAACAAAGAGAGAGGGAGGGAGGGAGACTATAGACTCAGGTGTGAAATGAGGCCTGAATTGTGTATTTATAATATTCATAGGAAGAATTCCCAGGAGTTGCTTATGCTACCTGTCCTTAGACAAACATTTAAAAGAGATTCCCAGAGAGTTGCAGAAAACAAAAAACACAGGGTTATCACCCTAAAGAAGAAAAAATCACTATCAACAGAGCAAGCAAGAGAAACAGAGGTCTCAAGCTAAAGGGGGAAACGGTTAAATGAAGATGTCATTCCATACTTCAAAGGGCCACGCTGAAAAAAAGAGCATTGAACTTGGCAATTAAAAGGACATAGAAAGGGATGACACTATTCAAAAAGAAATGTGCTCTTTATCTGACGTCTGTGACTGTAACCTCTCTCTCTGTATGTCATCTTGACAATAGCAACAAAAATACAAAAACAAATAAATAAATAGAATAAAAATGGACATAGAATAATCTTTATAAACTCAGTTCTAATATTTGAAGGTAAATTTGAATTAAGAAAGTGAAAGTAGCAAAGATAGAATTTATATGCTTTTGAGGAACAAAAATAGAATTAAAGACACCCCCCCCCCCATTTCCTTGGAGGTTTCTGAAGGAGAAGAAGGGAGTAGGCTCCTCTTGGTGAGGGCCTGGGAGGTGCTTCACAACTGCTATTATTAAAGCACCTTGTCTCTTGGAAATGCAGGTTTAAAATAGCAGAGCATTTGACTATAATGCAGAACTTCTATGTTTCTGAGCAGAAGACTAAACTGAAAGCATTACAGTAAATCTTTTTGCAGTTGAAACCTGTCAATAATAACTTATAAATACAACTAAGTTATACACACAGCATGGAAAATGGTGGAAATGTGTAAAAATGATATTTCTGCAGGTCAAATGACTTTTAATATTTTCTCAAAAGAAATCATGTACATTTCACAGACATTTTTACTGGAGAAACATTGGAGAAACAAATATTTTGAAATACACTAAAAAAAAAAAACCAGAAAGACCTAAATCATTTTTATTCTTAGCCATGTGGTACAAAACACAAACCACTTTCCTTTCCTCTCTCAAATAAACTTTTGAAGCATATGATACTAAGCATGTTCTGTGATAATCTATATGGACTCACTTATTTCAGATGGCATTATTTTCTTTCTGTATTTGTTCATTGCCAAAAAAAAAGTTGGAGATCTCTTTCTATTTGTGAAAAGAATGAATGTTCTTGTTTGATAAATGGAGACAATTCACATTATAATGTATTCTTGGAATTCTTTTCTTCCTCCTCCATTTATTAAAATATAATGCATTTTCAATTTTCATTCCACACCAAAGGACATATTTGGAAATCAATTAATAAACCATGCAAATCTGCCAGATTGGTTTTAACTGCCTAAGGAGGAAAAAATATCCTTGGCACCATTCTACTAACTACAGAACTATTTCTGTACCAACACAATGGGACAAGGTTTTCTGAGTTACATCTGAAAGTAAACTCTTTAAGCAATTTTCTTAATAATTGGAATGTGGTGTTTGTGAATTCATTTATCTCATCATGGACAACTTAGTGGAGTTCACTATATAACTTTATCTACTTGGCTCTGTTAAAACCAAGTCTAAACACAACTGTTTGCCTGAGAGTCTAAATGTCATCAAGAGTATGAAGTAGAGACTTACTTGGATGACTACTACTGAGGAAGAAGCACAGTTGCCCCTGGCATGTAAAAAGTTGTTAACATTTCTCCTAGCTACAAACATCATCATTCATCTTGCTCTACTGACTGCATAAAAAGGTCAAAGTGCAAGCCACATTCTCGGCTAATTTTTTGACCTAAATTTTTGCACGGGCCACTTGATGGAGCAATATTTGACTTCTAACTTTCTTTCATGAACAGAAAATCAAAATAGAAAAATGAAAATTGAAAAAATAAAGGTTATAAGACAGCAATAAATTTTCTCTGAATTTCTCTTCCCTTTCCCCAAATTGAATATTATCATGTATAAAATAAACCTTCAAAAATCAACGGCCTTTCTCTATGCTAATGACCCGAAGACCGAGGCTGAAATCAGGAAAGCAACTCCTTTTGCAATAGCCCCCCAAAACATAAAATACCTAGGAATAACTTTAACCAAAGAAGTGAAAGACCTCTTTGATGAGAACTTTAAAAGCTTGAAAAACGAAATTAAGTCAGAACTAAGGAAATGGAAAAACCTCCCATGCTCCTGGATTGGGAGGATTAATATAATCAAAATGGCAATATTGCCTAAGGCTATATACAAATTCAATGCAATACCCATTAATATCCCAACACCATTTTTTAATGAAATAGAGGAAGCAATCCAGAAATTCATGTGGAACAATAAAAGACCTAGAATAGCAAAAACAATCCTAAGCAGAAAGAACAGTGCTGGAGGAATTACAATACCCAACTTCAAGCTGTATTATAAAGCTATAGTAATAAAAACAGCTTGCTATTGGCCCCGGAACAGGCCTGAAGACCACTGGAACAGAATAGAAGACCCAGAAATGAACCCACAGAACTACGCCTACTTAATCTTTGATAAAGGAGCTAAAACAATAGTATGGAAGAAAGATAGCCTCTTTAACAAATGGTGCTGGCAAAACTGGCTCAACACATGCAACATACTAAAACTAGATCCTTATATATCACCCAGCACCAAAATCAATTCCAAATGGATTAAAGACTGCGAAATCAAAACAGACACCCTGAAAACACTAAAGGAAGGAGTGGGAGAAACACTTGGGCTCCTTGGCACAGGACGGAACTTCCTTAACAAAGACCCAGAAAGGCTACAAATCAAAGAAAGGTTGGACAAATGGGATTGCATCAAACTGCAGAGCTTCTGCACGGCAAAGGACATAGCTCACAAGATAAACAGAAAGCCCACAGACTGGGAGAAGATCTTTTCCGGCCATTCAACGGACAAAGGCCTCATATCTAAAATATATGCAGAACTAAAAAAATTACCCTCTTCCAAAACAAAACCACAAAGAACCAATAGCCCCCTCATCAAGTGGGCTAAAGACTTACAAAGAGACTTCTCTGATGAGGAAATGAGAATGGCCAGGAGACATATGAAAAAATGCTCTACATCACTGGCCATAAAAGAAATGCAAATCAAAACAACATTGAGATTCCATCTCACCCCAGTAAGAATGTCATATATCAAGAAAACTAACAATAACAATTGTTGGAGGGGATGTGGCCAAAAGGGAACCCTACTTCATTGTTGGTGGGAATGTAAACTGGTTCAGCCACTCTGGCAAGCAGTATGGAGATTCCTCAGAAGGCTAAATATAGAACTCCCCTATGACCCAGCAGCCCCACTTTTGGGTATCTATCCAAAAGACCACAAACAAAATCACAGTAATGCCACCAGCACAACAATGTTCATCACAGCACAATTTGTCATAGCGAGAATCTGGAACCAACCCAGATGCCCCTCAGTAGACGAATGGATCAGGAAAATGTGGTACATATACACTATGGAATTTTATGCCTCTATCAGAAAGAATGACATTGTCCCATTTGTAAGGAAATGGAAGGACTTGGAAAAAGTTATACTAAGTGAAGTGAGCCAGACCCAAAGAAACATGGACTCTATGGTCTCCCTTATTGGGAATAATTAGTACAGGTTTAGGCAAGTCATAGCAGAGCATCACAAGGCCCAATAGCTATACCCTTATGAACACAAAAGATGATGCTAAGTGAAATGAACTCCATGTTATGGAAGCGACTGTTATATCACTGTTGTAATTACTTTCAACATGTGATGTGAAACCGTAGCTTCTAATGTTGATCATCCTCTTTTGTCCCCTTTCTGTGGTTGTACTTGCACTATCTTTGTATCTTATCTGAGTACATTAGAAACAGTGTATACAGGTATTAGAACTAGGAAACTGAAAGGGAATACCAAAATCGAGAGACACAGGGTAAAAAAAGACAAACAACTACAAAAGCAATACTTGCAAAACTGTTTGGTGTAAGTGAACTGAACACCTCAGGGGGGGAAAGGGTAAGGGGGAGGGGGGAGGGGGGTATGAGGGACAAGGTAACAAACAGTACAAGAAATGTATCCAATGCCTAACGTATGAAACTGTAACCTCTCTGTACATCAGTTTGATAATAAAAATTTGAAAAAAAAAGAATATTATCATGTCTTTGGTCTTTATGATCAACAGTCACAAAGAACAACTCCATATTAACTAATTAACAATTGTAAACCTTAGAAATTGTTGACTCCCTGCCAAGAGCTTCACCTCCAATATATAATCTACCTCCCATTCCCTTCCTCTCTCTGATTCAGCTGGCCCATTTTAGATGGCCCTAGAGAAATGTTCTAAAAGTAATACTCTTGTTCTTTTACAAGGCAGTATTGCAAAATTGTTTCCTTCTTTCCTGTCATGTGCTTTACAATCCTTTACAATTTCCATGTTCTCTTTGTTTCTTATGTGTATGAGAACCTAGGAGCCTCAGCTCTGCAATAATGGTTTGGCTGTCTCAGAGGACAATATGATTCATACAGCATTTATCTCCTAGGCTAATCATCTCCAGTAGACTTGTGCCTGAGTCTTATGGTGAAATGGAGTAGTAAAGATAAGAAACCAAAAACATATTTTACCATGAATTCTGTTGGTGCACAAACAGCATTGCTTTGTACCTATTAGACAGATTAAATTAGCATCCTAATCAGTGATTCTCAGTCTACTTGGGCTGCTACAATACCACAATAGATGGTGAGGTTTATAAACAGCAGAAAATGCTCACAATTTATGGATCCTGGAAGTTTTGATGAGGGCCTCTTTCTGGTGGAAGACTGTTGGCTTCTCTTGTATCTACACTTAGTAGACAAAAAGAGCTAGCAGGCCATGTGACTTCTTCTTTTTTTTTTTTTTTTTTTTTTTTTTTGGCCAGTCCTGGGCCTTGGACTCAGGGCCTGAGCACTGTCCCTGGCTTCTTCCCGCTCAAGGCTAGCACTCGGGCCACTTGAGCCACAGCGCCGCTTCTGGCCGTTTTCTGTATATGTGGTGCTGGGGAATCGAACCTAGGGCCTCGTGTATCCGAGGCAGGCACTCTTGCCACTAGGCTATATCCCCAGCCCATGTGACTTCTTCTTATAATGATAGTAATATCATTCACAAGGGGTTTTCTGTCATGACCTAATCATCTCCTAAAGGTCCTACTTCCAAATACTATCACACTGGGAATAGGGCTTCACCAAAGGAATTCTAGGAAAACAAATATTTTGACAATATATGTATGATAGTGTGACAGAACAGTGTCTTCTATAGCTCCAGTGCTCAGTGAAGGAAGTTCTTAGTGGAAAACCATCATCCTCTTGGAGAGTCACAAGAATGCCTAACAGATCCTACAAAATCAAGGACAGTAGTATAACATCCAGCATAAAGATGTTGTACAAAAAAAACCACAAGAATCAAGCAATACACAGCACTTTCCAATACCACTGCCTTTGAGGGCTATTGGAAATAGTCCAGAGGATAGGAAATCAACTTTACAGAGACATAAATTCCAGGCACAAAAGTCAGCAAGATATATTTCAACTGTCAAGAGAATGATTTTTACCCCATGAAGTTAATATATTTTGGAACCAAACTTCTCTCTGTGATTGAAATACAGAGGTACAGTTCATTATCCTTGGCTTCTAAATGTAGTAAAATTTCCACTCCAGAAAAGAAATGTTGTATGGCAATTGTTATACTTAACAAACAAACACAGAGGAAAGCATCAAGAAGAGAATATAATTTAGAATTCTAAAAACTAGCCATTTAAAAATAAAACCCTCTTCTTACTTAATTTGTATCAGTAGATACTGCCAGACCAGATGAGAAAGTTCCATTCTTCTGAATGCAGAAGAGATCTGAAGCCTAGAGGGAATGCTTTTACTAGCTTTACTCAGTCACCATGAGAAAAGGGAAGATGGTAAGAGTTGACAAGATCCAAACAGTAGCAAGAATCCTGTCCAGTTGCACAAGAGAAATGTGTTTCTTTGGACAGAGAGCTTGATGTCAACAGAAATGGTGGGAATGATGGAGCACCCAGTTCCCAGCATGGGTTTGGAGCTTCTGTTTCTTTTCAGTCCAGGATAAAAGTGAAGCAGACCCTGTCCCTGAGTGCCTTGGGTATCTCTGAGTCACTACAGAGAGACAAGAGAATCATCATTGTGGCTCAACTTCCCACCATGGCCAGTTTTGTAGGTGTATTTCCAAAGAGCAAGCTCTGAGGCTGTAGACAATCCAAACACAATTCTTATCCAAACAACACAGCATATATCATTGTCTAAGGCTCATAGATTTCATCATATCCCAGAGATTACCAAATTATTTCTACCGCCTCTATTTTTTAAATGTATTTCCCATTTCTTTTCCAACCTTCACATAGGCTGATGTTATTTTCATTCCTCTTCCACTTATTTGGCTCTTAAAACTGGACAAAAGCATGCTCAGAACTCTGTGGTACAGGACATTTCTTCACTTGAAAAAATATATAAGGTGCATAGTTTATAAAAGCAGATAATCTGTGGCTCATAGCTATGTTCTGCCAGACTGCAGACAGAGAGGGTTAGTGGTATAGCAGTGTGCTCTAGGAAGGCAGTGGACAACCACAGATGGAATATCTGCCTGAAGATCTTCAGATAAGAGAGGATGTCAGACAGTGGAGGCCACAAGATAGATTACATAGGTCTTTGATAGGGCCTTTTATATTTCAGTTTGGGTCACTTCACTGACCCAGTACATTTTTCCAACAGCTAGTGGGGAGCACCCCAGGACTCCAGGGACAAACAGAGATACTAATGCATGGGAGTCTTGTCAGGAAGGTGACCAAGTTACCTTGTAGAGGAGCCATTTAAATCTCCATGAAGATTTCTTTCTCTGCTCATTAACAGGCTCCTACTAAATGAACATGAAGCAGATAAGTTTAGCCCAAGTTCAGCTTCTATCCTATCTCTTCCCTCTGCCATTCAGTTTAAGCCAGGCTACAGGACCTACACTTAATTTCCCATTACACCTATGTACACATGGACGTAAAGGTAAAGCCAAGTCAGAAAAACTATATCACACACCAGGGACAGATCAGGGTTCTTTCATGTGTATTGCCAGGCACTGTGAGCCTGTGCCAATGCTACCTCTGGGGACTGTAATCTTTGGAGCCTCTCCAATGGCTGCTGCAGATGGCAGGTAGGAGAGGAGCACAGGACCCTCAACATCACAGGGCAAGTGTGCTCATCTCTTTCTCAGTGACAAACAGCCTCAAGAGACAGCGTGACAGCAAAAGCAGCCAAGAAGACTGCTGGTAATTGAAATGAGATGTCACTGTCCAGCAGGGTTCTCACTTGAAAGGAAGTGAGTGTCTGAGTGCATGATGTAATGAGGAAGTATGTCATGCCAGCAGCAGTGAGAGACATGACACATGCCAGACTAAGTCATACACGACAGAAATAAAGATGCCAGTGAGGTAGAAGGAAGACAGCAGGAACCTATTCCTGATGAGACCACACCAGCATTCCAATGTCCTAATACAGAAGAGGATTTTTCAGGGCCAAATAAATGAGAGGAAACCTGGACATGAACTGAAAACAAAGATGCATTTCTTTCTTTGGGTAAGATTCTCAGAGCTTTGAGCATGCTATGGTGCTATTTCAAATTTCCAAGAAGCAGTTTCACTATTGTGCTTGTTCAATTGTCTGGCTATTTCCTTGTTTACTTAACTGTTGTACTTAACTAGTGTCTACTTTTTTGAACATTTATATTTTAATGATTTTTATTCTTATATTTGTCTACTTGGAAAAGATTACAGGAAGTACAGCTGTACAGATGTGGGTTTCTCTTTTTTAATTTTATTTTATTGTCAAGGTGATGTACAGAGGGGTTATAGTTACATAAGTAAGGTAGTGGGTACATTTCTTGTAAAATTTGTTACCCCCTCCCTCATTTTTCTCCCACTTCTGCACCCACCAACCCCCCCTAAAATTGTACAGTTAATTTCCAACAGAATGTCTTGTGAGTTTCACTGTGGCATTGGCTCACATTTTCACTGGATGATCCCCTTCCCTTGATGTTCCCCTTCCCTTCCCTAATTCAAATAAATGTATTTATAATACCCAGGATACCAAAATCAAATACAGTGACAACAAGGGATAAACCATAGGAAAGAAAATGTAAAGAAAAAAGAAGTAATTTCACATAGTACATTAAAAATAACAATGAAAAAGCTCTTGTTTCCATATCTTCTAGTTCATTTTGCTTAGCATCATTATATGATCATATGTACATAGCTATTGAGCTATTATGATATCCTTCTAGGACTATCCTAGATATGCTAATTATTACCAATGAAGGAAACCATAGAATCTATGTTTCTTTGGCTCTGGCTCATTTTACTTAATATGATTTTTACAAGTCTTTCCATTTCCCTAGGAATGGGGTGATGTCATTCTTTTTGATGGAAGCATAGAATTCCATTGTGAATATGTATCATATTTTCTTGATCCATTAATGCATCTATTGAGGGGCTTCTGCATTGGTTCCATATGTTAGCTATGGTAAGTATTGCTACAATGAACATGGTTGTGCTGATAGCTTTAGTATGGCCTTGTTTGTGATCCCTTGGATAAATGCCAAGAAGTGGGATAGCTGGATCATAGGGGAGCTCTATGTTTAATCCTTTGACAAACCTCCATACTGCTTTCAGATATGGATATTTCTGAGTATGCCCATTTGAATTCCTAAAAATAGAACTGCTATTCAGAAGACATGTACTTTGAGTTAGATACTATTAAAATATTTCCTCCTGAAAGCTTATTCTAAATTGCATCAGGACCAATCACACTTAAGAAAGCCTGATTCCTGTCACATGTGTATCACTCTATTTCTACATTCTAGACCATTTCACAGGAAAATCCTACATGAGTAAATTACTCTAATTTTGTGGAAGGCTTTGTTTTCTCTAGGATAGTTTTCTTGTTACTTTTTAGTCTAAATTGCCCTGCCAGTTCTCAAATGCTTATTTTCACCTAGATCTGTTACAATGAGTTTGATGGGAAAGGGAAAGGGAATATAAAAATTGGGAGACAAAGGACAAAAAGACAAACCATTCCAAAAGCAATACTTACAAAGCCATTTGGTGTAAATCAACTGCACAACTCTTGAGGAGAGAGGGAAAGAGGGAGGGGGGAAATGAGGGAGAAGGTAACAAATTGAACAAGAAATGTACTCACTGCCTTACATATGAATCTGTAACCCCTCTGTATCACACTTTGACAATAAAGAAAAAAGTTTAATTAAAAAAAAAGAATGTTAGGGAGAACAGCTATCCTTATGATATAGAAAATTCTACCCAATAGGACACATGTTTCCATTTATTTCCTTTCTTATTTTCACAACTGTATTCATATAGATCATATACAATTTGCTTTTATAATATTCCTGGATATTAGCTTTCTTTTCTTCTCTAGGAAAATGAGACATTTCCTTCCAATATACAATCTAGCCACTTGTGTGGAAACAAAAATCTTGGTTTGGGTTAATTGTAAATGTTTTATATTGCTCTTAATGTTTCTCCATTGATTATCCTGAATAGTTTTAATATCAGCATAGCATTTTAGTTCCTTATGTCCAATTCCATACATCTAGTTTTATACATTTGTCTAATTTCAGTGACTAGTATCGCTAGAATACTTGCAAATATGTGTGTATGTACATATGCCTTTATTCTAGGCTGTAAAAATACTATTGTCTTTTCTCCCTCATGGTTGATATCTTACTGTCCTCTTTTCTTTTCTAGAATGATTTATCATCCTACCTTTAACAACAAAAGGAACAAAAAAAGCAATTCTTATATAACAGTTTTACTTTAATTGTTTAGCTAGACAGTTTTGCAGTTAAGTCTCACAATCCCATAGAGAAATTACAAATCTTCAGGTTCCAGAAATCTTAACAAAACCACGGGTACTTTTTAAACATTCTGTGGGATTTTAACAAATCTTCTCTTTTATTCTTTAGTTGCTTGAATACCTACATGGAGCTTTAATAACTACATGTAGCACTGAAACAGAGCTGCCAAAATGTTGAAATTAGAATTTTTTAAGTTGTACTTTCAGCTATATTAGAAATTATTTTTGATTGTCCTCTTTTCCATCTCAAGACAATATCCAAACTCAAGTCCCAAGTCTGACCTTCTCTACTTAAAGAACTAATTCATGATTTGGAGTTCAAAAATAGGTATTATAAAGCCTTCTGAAAACAAGTCATCACCCAGACTTTCATTACAAAAGGGCTCAGGTAGAATAATGAATTTTTCATAGAAAGGGTGAGTATCTAAGATGGGAAGAAGGCATTCCCTCCCAGAGCACAGATTCCTGCCCCAGTTCCACATGGCACTTGATGAAGAATAGACATAGGATATCTCAGCTCTATTTTCTATATAGCTGAACTTGAGATAAAGATAAGGCCGAGTTTTTATTTGGGAACTGTGACTTCTGGCCAGCAGGTAATGAAAAAAGGAAGTGCATAGAGGTTTGGAAATATGTGAGACAGTGGTGTTCAGTGGCTTACTATCAGTGTACCCACTACAGCCATCAAGAGAGATTGTGAGTTTTTCCCAGACTATCTTCTCTGGCCATGATAGTATCCCCAGTAGAGTTTACAGGGAGGAGCTATACCATACAAAGGCCACTAAGAGACAAAAGAAGAGGAAATGAAACAAAATAGAACAAAACTCAGGTAATTTATCTTGCTTTTGCTATGGTATGAACATTTGTAAACTTCCCTTGGTCCATTTATTAAAGGCTTGGTCTACAGCAGAAAGGGTTGGGGGCAGTGCAGAAGACATTTAAAAGGAGGCCCTGATGGGAGGTACTTAAATCATTGAGGGTGTGTCCTCCAAAGGGATTATAGGACCCTGCCCATCCTGTCACTCTCTTTGCTTCCTGTCCAGGAGGTCAGCGAACGTTTCTATAAATGATGTACCACCCTCACCAGAGGCCCAAACCAATGAGGACGCCTGATCTTAGTCTTGAACTTCCACGAACCAAAATAAACCTCTCTTTATTTCATAAGGAGTCTGTGTCCAATGTTTTATTGTAGAGATACAAAGCTAACTAGCAGATCCTTCCTCTTCCATTAATTACGATTACCCCCACGGTGAGCCATATTTACCACCAGCCAGTCCTTCTTTGAGCACTCTAGGGAAGTGGTATTATCTTTTAAGCCTGAAATAGAAAGAAAACAATCTTTAAGTGAGGTACCAGCTGAGTGAGATGTAGAAGGAAGCAAGTGGGAGAAGGAAAAGCTGTGTTCACACAGAGTGATGGGTAAAGCCTCAGCAGCAACAGTAAAGACAATGATAAGCATGCTTAAAAATCTGATTTTTCTTTCATATAGGTCCTTATATGACCCGATCCCTTAGCAATTGGAGGCTCAGAATCAGACTTAATTCGTTATTTTTAGAGTAAAAAAAGTAGTATCTCTTACCATTAAAAGTTGGGAAAGAAATTCATGTCAGCTATACTAGAAAAGTACATAGTATAATTATATAGCATCTAGCAGCTGCTCATTTTGTTAATTTAAATTTCTTGCAAATTTCCATTTTAACATTCCTAAAATAAAGTGCCTACTGACAGTAAAAAGAAAAAAATAATTGTTGCCACTTCTCACTTTGAATTTGAAAGAAGAAAACACACACAAGAGGAGAATGTACCTATGCCTCTTTGCTCTCCTTACCTTCATTTGACCTTGTGATGTCACTTTTGCCTTCCAGGGGACTGAAAGACTTAGGTCAGGTTCTCCTGAGGACTTCATGTGTACTAGACATCCTATGAAATACTTTCAGTCACTTTATCTGTTTGATCTACATAAAAAATTCCTTGAGGGAGTTATTTTTTGCTTACATTTTATAAAATCTAAGAAAATCTAGAGCTCAGAATCATACTTTTTATAAGGAGCATAGATAGAACTTAGAAGAGGAGGAAAAGGAGGACAAAGAGGAAAAGAAAGAGGAAGAAGAGATGGAAGATGGAAAAGGAAGAAGAGGAGAAGGAAGACTAAAAGCAAGAAATCATTACTGTTTGTGGAAACATCAATATTAATAAGAACCACGTAGACTATTTTCACTTGTCTATTATGCACCATTAGTTTAACAATAATTTTTATCTAATGTAATCATATGAAAGATGCATAGTTCTCAGCAAATAGCATTTTGAAAAAACAGAATTAGCACTAACAGATTTTTCTAATAGTCTAAACTAATTAATGAATATGTTATCTGGAGAGATCAAATGTAGATCGCAGCTGCACTCAGAAATTGTACTGCTAGAATTTGATGAAGTTAAATGTCCTGTAGTCTCTAAAGATAAATTCATAAGCAAAAAAGTTTCTTTTTTTTAGCATGCTGCTCAAAGCCTAGTATTCTACCATTTGAGCCACAGCTCCACTTCCGTGTGTGTGTGTGTGTGTGTGTGTGTGTGTGTGTGTGTGTGTGTGATCTCCAGTTGGAGATAACCTCACAGACTTTCCTGCCTGGGCTGGCTTCAAACTATGATCCTCAGATCTCAGCTTCCTGAGTAACCAGAGTTACAGGTGTGAGCCATCAGCATCGTGTTAAACCGTCATATCTTACATGAGGGTGAGGATGCAGCCTAGGGCTGGGTAAAGAACTTGAGTAGAGGGCTGGGAATATGGCCTAGTGGTAAGGTGCTCGTCTCGTATACATGAAGCCCTGGGTTCGATTCCTCAACACCGTGTATATAGAAAAAGCCGGAAGTAGCGCTGTGGCTCAAGTGGCAGAGTGCTAGCCTTGAGCAAAAAGAAGCCAGGGACGGTGCTCAGGCCCTGAGTTCAAGGCCCAGGACTGGCAAAAAACCAAAACCAAACAAACAAAGAACTTGAATAGAATGAATGTTCAAGGCCCTAGCCTTGATCCTCAGTACTGCTAACAGCACTGAAATCATTTCTACCAATATTTTAAACATGCACCAAAAAGCTCAACTCTAAGATGATTCCAAGGTCATCATGTATTGGTAATAAAGCAAAGAATCTTCCTTTGTTCTTCTGAAGTACTCTCTGAATTATCAGGAATGGTATAAATGAAAGAATGTAAAAGAAGACAGTAAAATTTCTTCAAACATAATTTTAAAAAATCTCTTTTTAGTATGTCCTTTATTGAGCAGCCAGGGTAGTCATTCTAAAATGTAAATCTGATTCAATTACTCCTGCAATTAAAACCTTTTGCTTGGCTTCCCATTGCTTTTTCTATCCCAACTTCTAGATTATTTCTGGCTATCTGAAAATTCTAGCCACACCTCTTACCTCACATTTCACAGTACACCCAGATGTCTCTTACTTTTGGCCATATCATATGTTATTTCCAACATGATGCCTTATACCTTAACTTATTGAGTCTCTGTCCTCTAGTAGCGCATGGTATAGCCTCCAAGATGTCTTATTTGAAGTCTCCTCCAGCATCCTCTATGAAATCACATAATTTGCCTGCTTACTTCCCCTATAAAATATGTCTTTTAAAGACAAGAACTAGCACTTAGAGACCATGATATATTTCCATGCTTAATACCTTATGTAACCTCTCATGTGTTGTTGAATGAATGAAACTCTTGCTATTCTCAAACTACCCACAAATGGTTATTCAGTGACAGGCAGTTTCAATTTTTTTTATTCATTTTTGACAGATTAATTATGTATCACTAGAAATCTTCATTCTGACAGCTTCTGTGGGTTAAGTTATTTGGCATGTGTTATGAAGAAGGCTGAGCCTTTCAGCACTGTACTTCCTAGATCCTCCAGGAATGAAGTATGGCTTGGTATGTGACCTTGAAGAGTTACTCCAGTTTCGTGTTTCTGTGTTTCTCATCTATTAAAGGAGATGCTCATAAATTTTTCCTCAATGTGTTGTTGGCAAGATTAGATATTGATAAAGCATAAATGATGCTTATTAGTAGGCCTGACATATAGTAAAAATACCATCAATGTTTTGCCATTGTCATTAGCATTTGTGACACATAATTGATTGCCAATCAGTCTTGTTTCCTTGGAGGTTTGTATCTGGGCAACTATTTTATAATCTTTAGTCACTGTTTCTTCTTTGGCGGAATGACAGAATTGAGGTACAACATCTCTTGGGTCCTTTCAACAGTAAAATAAATGGCAGCATGTGAGCAGAAAACATTGTGTTTGCAATAACCCTCTTTGAAAGGCAAGCAGAGTAGGAGAGGAGTGTCAGAATTGACATATAACTGACAAAAAGAAAAAAAGAAGAAGTAAATTTCTAAAGAAGATTTAAGCATGTTTGAAGGTAGGAGAAAGAACTATGGCCCCAAATCCAAACAAAAACCCAAACCATGTCTTCATTCCTTGGATATGATACACCTCAAGATACCTTTTTTTTATATTTGTGATGCTGATTTTAGGCACAGATAAAAGCAGACTATAAAACAGTTGGTCCTAGTCTCATCATGGAAATAGCTGTCTAATTAAGTTTGGTGATGGAAGAGAAACCCAGCTGAGTAGCCTAAACAGACAGGACGCTGTCAGGTTCCTTTCACAAGGAAGTTAAAGGTGAACAGGCCAGGGATGAGACCAGGAGTAAACCTCCCCCTGCATCATGCTTTATCACCCTCAACTTGGGACATTTTATCTTTATGCCTGAAGGCATAAAGTATCATAGCAAGCAGGAGAAATGGAGAGAACATAGGAAAAAAGACACATAGTATCCAAATTTCTCTCCTTTTATTAGAAAAAGGAAGGTTTTATTTCTTGGAAGTCCCCACCACTTGTTTTTTTTTTTTTTCTTTCTACATTTTATTTGCTAAGATTGAGTCACATGGCTAACCTTAGCTGCAAGTCATTCTAGCCATGTGTTCACTCAATGTGTGAATTCTTTTGTTAGAGAATGTTAAGGCATGTTTGCTATCATGTTTACTACTTTACTTTATTGCCCAAGAGTTAAGTAGTAAGCATGACTACCATATAATGAAACATATACTGTATATTTTGTTTAGTGACAGCTGAAGTTAGGTTCGATTAATATAATGAGGCTGACAATAAGACAACAAACTTGCACTTATGAAAAATTAGTTCGAAAATTACAATGGACCAGTGAACAGATAAATGAGCATGTTAAATTGTTTCTCCCTGTACAACTATTTGAAGTTTGGAAGAAGAAAAAGAAAATTAGCTAACAACCTTCCTTCTCCTTGGTTTCCTACCTCTTATCTCTTCTCTTCCACCTAAAAAGAAAGTTATATTTAGTATATCAAAACATCTAATCCTTCTGAATCATAAAAACTTTCTAAAAAGATTTGTATGACATGTTATTTAACATTTTTTAAGTTGACAGCTTTGAAGTTTTTCTCCTCATTTTTTATCAGATTCCTATCATAACACATTTCTATGTTAAATCTATCACGTTGTCTCTCAATTTCTCACTCATTTCACCATGACTGTTCTCAGAGGGAGGGAAGCAATTGTGCCCAGTCTTTAGGGAATTACAGATTGTGGACTAGCACAATTACTCCTTTGTTCTTTCAACAGCTTGTGATACATATTCTAAAATACAGGATGGCTCAGCACAGAAAACACATAGGATATATAGAGGAAATCTTCAAAAGTAAAAAATACTCTGTTGAATTTAAAAGCAAAAGAAAAAAACATAAAAGTAAGTTTCTTATCTAATTCAAACTATATATAAAATATCATCTAAGAGACATTCAAAAGATCCAAAAAAGATAGTCCTAAATATCAGAGATAATCAATATATAAAACATGAAGACAACCAGGAAGTTCAAAGCCAGAGTTCTTATAGCAAAAACTGGACTTCAACAGAAAATGCCAAAATGATATCATGGAAACAAGGGGACAGCTTGGTATAAAATCTTCAGAGATCTAAGAAAAGAGTCTGGCAGCTTATTCACATATTTTAAGCCATGATCATTTTCCTCATTATTAATTTGGGAGTTTTTTTTTTTTTTGAATGTCAGATTTGCTAGAAAGGGATTATCCGATGAGAACCAAGTGCTTATTTATACAACCAGCATAATTATATAGAGAATTAGGGGTGATGATTGTAAGAAAAGAAGAAGTGCAGAAAGCTGGTCTCAACAGACCAACAGGTTTCATTTGGGAAGAAAACCTGGGAAGGGCTACCAAGTCTCCTTCAGGCCAGCTGAAGACAAAAAGACACATCCCGCCCCACCCCCCTTATAGCTAGTATCCCTTTTTATCCCGCAGAAAAGTCAAGTCAGGCAGGGCAGATGGAAGGAGGGTAAGATGGAAGAATGGTGGGGAGCAATCTTATCTTAAGTGGGGAGTTTCAAGGTTTCCAAAGCATCTGTGTCCAGCGGGGACATCAAGCACAGATGTGGCCTTAGTCTTCAGCTCTTTTCCAGAACCTCCAGATGCATTGATTCAGAGAAAAGGGAAGGGGAGATGATTCAGCAGGGTTGGCAGCAAGGATAAAATGGGATACAGCTGTCAGGGGGAAGGTGCATGCTTTCCGTGTAAGTTATTTTCCACCAACGACCACATAGTAGTTCAAGCAATCTTTTAGGCTAAGATGAAGAAATATATGTAATCATGGTTATAAATTGTTCCCAGTAATACAAAAACATTTCAAGATGCTGATACAAAGTCAAAGCAATTGACAAAACCATAGTTTGTGACTTATCAGATGCACCTTCAACAAATGTCATGATAGGTATGCCCTAACCTCATGCCTTCAAGGACAAAGAATTATTTGCTCTTGTCATTGTGATTGTTAATAGTTGGATATTCTTTGGAATTGCTGGGAAAAATACTTTTACTTTCTTATTCCATATTCTGGAGGCAGAGTATATATTCTTTAAAAACATAATCAGTCAATTTCTAAGGTCAGGTAAAGGAAATGAATGATATATTTGTCCACATTGTCTGCTGGTATAGATGGTTGAAGCCAGCATCAAAATAAATAAATAAATACATTTAATCTGTTAATAAAATAGGAGGGAAATAGTGGGAGCTGCTAATAAGAAAGGGGCTCACTGGAAAGAAAGCATGCTTCTGAATGAGATTCAAAGAAATGACAATCAGTGGGAGTAAAAAATCCATAATCATTTTTAATTGGCTGAAAAAATAAGCCAATGGAATAATAGAATCTCTTCTTACCCATTACCTGAACTTTCCTGCTAAAATGCACAACTTTATATTCAATGTCATGTCTGTACTGCCAAGCAATTGACAATGAAGAATTGCATTTCCAAGCCTCCCAGTAACTAAGCAGGCATTACACAAATTAGTCCCCACCAATAGGGTTAAGGTTAAAGTGGTATGTCCCAGCAGGCCCAAGGCCAGTGAAAGGTATCTTGCATTCTCCATGTTCTCTGCTATCTATGGTGCTGGTAGCAAAGTTTTCCAACATAACAGTGTCAAAGAGGCCCAGGTCTTTGAGTGACTGTTGGATAAACTCTAAAATTAACTCGCTGACTTGCCTTATCTGTATCAAGGGTAGGACAGAGTTGAGTATAATCAGGTTTGAACTTCTTTGTGTCCGTGTTTTTTGTTTGTTTGTGTTTTGTATTTCTCTTCATTTAGAAGAATTGATGCTGGGATAGAATGATGAAAATCAAAAACCTATTTTTTTTGCATCTTGTTTTTTCTTTTTCTTTCTTTTTAAGAAGAGCATTCCATCATGTTACTACCTCACTTAAAAGAAGCAAGACTGGAGGATGTGTTAATACCAGCTCACTTTCATTCTGCAACTTCCAAATGTTCTCTAAGAAACTGAGACAGTAAAAGACATTAGAGAACTGGTTATATGGTTTTCCTAAGTGTGTTTAAAGAAGGAAAAGGAAGATGTTTCTTACTGTAACATACTACTAAACCTGTCAGGTCACATTTTAATGTTCTTAGTAGCTTCCTCATGTTTGATCATAAGGTTACGCTTCTGTTAAGAAGCTTGAATATTTGTCTCTTCCAGTTGGAAAGAATCAAATTATCTGGTAGATGAGTACATGCTTCTGAAATTGGCTGCCTATGAAGACTGGAATTCATAGACTAGGTCTTAACCTTGAAGACTTTAGAGACGTATTGCTATATTTTTACTCTGCATCAAAGATCAGGAGCTTGAAAGAAAGCATGACAACTGTTGCCATAACTCAAAAGCCCATTGCATTCCTGTTGGCAAGAAGTTCTCACCCCATTACTCTAATCTGCCTGTTGTTTGAGACATTACAGGCTCAGGCTGCCATGTTCATTTTCATGAATAATTTTACCATACAGCAGAGACATTCTACTTTGTCCAAATATGTTCTATTCTCTTCCATGATACCTGTGCAGCTTGTAAGCTAATAGCTAACCATCTCTATGACCATCAGCCACACAGATGGGAGATCGAAACCTCCAAATGGAGTTCTCTAGTTTGTGCTGGTCAGAACCCAGCTGATATATGCTAGCATGTTCAAAACCAAGTCCCTCAGTTCACTTAACATCCCATTCTTCTTCCTGTTCACTGTTAAAAACAATTTTATATTTCCATAGTTTTTTCCAGTAAAAAATATTATTCCATACAAGGGTGCTCATTATCATAATGATCTATACCTTTGGCTGGGGTGGGGTGGTATATGACAGTCTATGCTTACAGAAAAACTAGTGTGATAAAACCTCAAGGCATTTTATTAGCAACTTATGTTAGACATACTCTGTAGAGAGAAGAATATGAAATTTGACTTAGGATTCTTTTTCTTAAAATGAAAGTATCAGGGGCCTAAATTACAGGGGAAAATCATTTTTCTTCTGTGTCATTCCTTCTGGATGACTTGCTTTCTTGTGGAATGCAGCTACTCTGTGATTGACTAGAGCATCTGATCCAAAGAAACTTTCCATCAATGATTTGAATCAGTCATCAACCATACAAAGGCCTCTTAATACAAAATTTAAGAGCTGAAATTCAGTGAGAATAAGTCAGACCAATATCCTAGATTTTCTGAGGAAGGAGTTCTTTCCCATCTCTTACTAGGTTGTATAAAATAAGCTAAGTTTCATACACCAAATATTTTTTATAGGTCAGGCCTGATTATTTTAATACTGGACTTGTATCCCAAGAGATAATTTTTTTAGGCTGAGAAAAGTTTTAAGCAATAATGATCAAGCAGTTAATGATCCATCTTCTAATAGTTTGTGCTAATGTGTTCCAATTATATTTGTGTAAAGACTGGACTAGAAATGTTCCACATTTTAGTGTCATTTCTTTCTGGTCTGTTCATGCTAACATTAATATAATGGTTTCATTTAACTGTACACTTGAAAATAATACCCCCAAGGAAAAGCTGTCCTTATTAGTCAACACCATTTGAAGTATAATCAAGTTGTTATTAGAATTCGTGCCAAAAGAATAATATGTTATGTTTGAGCTGACTTTTATTACAGATTACATAGTGATTTGCATGCATTTTTCTCATAGCTTTTCTCAGTCATTCTTTGAGTTAAGAAACTGACTCAGATGTGTCACATAGTCACAGAGCTGGTGATGGTTGTGGACACAAACCCTGGTGTTCGGATTCCTTGTCCTAATCTATTGAATTAGGACAAAGGCCCAGGGATATATTTCTCACACAATGATTATGTCAAATATAAAATAGGAAATATTTCCTTTCTCCTTTGAAAATATCCTAACCAAATTATCAAGAAATCTTGTTAAAGTAGATATGTCAAGAAGAACAAATTTAAAAATGGTTTTAACAGTAAAAATTCTTATCTAGTCTTTCAACATAAATATACAATGCACATACATAACATATAAGATTAACTAGCACTTAGAAAAATAATGTACTTATATAATCTTTTATATTTTATGGTACAATTGTGTACAGATTATCTGATTTAATGTATGTCTAAATGACTAGCCGAATCGTTTTAGGTGGCAGAAGCCTGATACTCTAATTTTGGGGTTGCCTTTCCTTCCTCTGGAATACTGTTGTCTTATTGTTGCAGGTAAAGCCTAGTAGCCTTTATGGTCCTGTTTTGTGGTTCTTTTTACCTTTTCTACTCAATGCTTCTACCACCAGAAAATCATTAATGCACACCATGTGGCAGATCTAACAACATGAAAAGGTGCAGTAAAGGAAGTGCAATAGAGCTTAATATAGAGAAGAAGCAATCACATGTTCAGTGTTCTGCTCTGACAAGAAACACTCATGACTTCTTTCTCAGTGCAATTGTTCCTTGAGGGCTGGGAATGTGGCTTAGCGGTAGAGTGCTTGCCTAGCATGCATGGAGCCCTGGGTTCAATTCTTCAGTACCACATAAACAGAAAAAGCTGGAAGTGGCGCGGTGGCTCAAGTGGGAGGGTGCTAGCCTTGAGCAAAGGAAGCCAGGAACAGTGCTCAGGCCCTGAGCTTAAGCCCCAGGACTGGCAAACAAAAACAAAAACAAACAAGCAATTGTTCCTTGACTCATGCCATACTAGTACAGCATACTTTATATTCTCCTATTTCTGAAGGTATCCCCAAAGTCATACCACTTTAATGGAGAAGATTCAGAATCATGGGAATGTCTTAAGATAATTTTTACTGATAATCTCTCTATACATGCTTGCTGACACTGGAGAGTTTATCCACCTGCTAAATTTGTTCTTCATTTGTTTTTCTTTGTCCCTTAAATGTAGTCTGTGATTTCTACAAGTCCTCTAAAATAATGTTGCCTCCGAACACAAGGAGAATATCTGTTTCTCAAGACAGAGGAAGAGGGCTGGGGGTATGGCCTAGTGGCAAGAGTGCTTTCCTCTTATACATGAGGCCCTGGGTTCAATTCCCCAGCACCACATATACAGAAAACGGCCAGAAGTGGTGCTGTGGCTCAAGTGGCAGAGTGCCAGCCTTGAGCAAAAGGAAGCCAGGGACAGTGCTCAGGCCTTGAGTCTAAGCCCCAGGAATGGCCAAAAAAAAAAAAAAAAAAAAAAGACAGAGGAAGAGAAGTTTCTAGACATGATGTTATTCATGTTTTTTGGATTTAAGGCAAGCAAGACAATGAAGGAATGTGAAAGAGAATGTGTTCCTAATATCTTTTCCATCTCCTTTTCCAGTAGCTTCGGCCCTCAACAAAAACATGTTCTACACAGACGATAAATCTCTTAATCACTTTTCTGTAATAAAGCTTATCTCTGTAAGTACATTACTCATGCAAAATGTTCTAATGTACTAACTCTAAATGTGAATTTTATTCTCTCAGTTATCTTTTATCAATTTTACTGCTGTGTACTCAACTATCAGTATATAATTTGCAAAGGAAAGCTTTTTGAAAATTACAGCTTTTTTGAGTTTTAAGTTTAAGCATAAACAATGGAAAAAAAGATTTTCTCTGTTAAATGTCCTCAAGTCTTTCCCTCCCTCCAATCATACCTTTTGGCTTTCAGTAGGTTGGGCATTGAGAAACAAATGTTTGTCAATTGCATCAGATGTATTCACAGGCATGAGAGGGGAATAAGAAAGCAAGGTTTTTTCCATTTAATCATCGATTTGATTGTTCATTGAAGCATACATAGAGCACTAAGTATAGGTCAAACCAAACTCAATCCAAGAACTACAATAATGAATTTGCTATTATGTGAACTTAAATGTATATATGTACATAAATACATACACACATATAAACATAGTATTTTTCTTCAAGTTTTCCAAAGTAGCTTCGCTGAATACTGTAAAATCTCTCAATACTGTCCCTAAACATCAAATTTTCTACCTATAAAATGTTGTTATTTGAAAACTTTTTATAAAAAGATGCTATTGGAAACTATCTTATTCTTCTTATGTGGTTTGCAATTTTGTGAGATTCCATGTGCAAAACTGTTGGTTGATTTTAAATGCTGATACACAAAATAGTCAAAGATAAAGTCATGTCTACTGTTTGTTTCTCTGTTCATTTCAAATATCCTAAATATAATATAGTCTCTCTCAGTAAAATCAGTAAAATCAAATTTGAAATTAAATGTTATTCAAACATAACTAAATTGTGCTTGAGGATTACTATTCCTTCTTTTTATGATTTTCGGTGTAAGTCTAGAAATGCTAGAAATAATTATTTCTAGTGGGGGGAGGTTAGAATGGGAGATATCTTATAAGTACAGGAAGGTGTGCAGTTATGTTAAATTCTGCATTATAAAGAAAGTCTTCATCTGGTTCATGAATTGGGTTCATCCAAAGTTCAGAGAAAAAATAGCCCTAGCCAATACTGAATTAAGTCATCATCCTCTTCCTTCTCCTCTTATTCCTGCTCATCATGATCATTGTTACTTATCAAAGCTTTGCTTATTTTTGGCATTTGCTAGTCCTTACCACAATCCTACTCAGAAATTGATACTTAGATTCAGTAAGTTTCCTATGCACCTAGCTTACAGGTGGGGGAGCTAGAATTAGAACGATAGTCTCAGTGCTCAAGCTGCCCACCCCACTAGTTCCCTCACAGAAGGTAAGCTGTCCTCCAGTTCGACAAATTGCTGGAGAGTCTAACTTGCAGGCTGTCATGTGCGCTTCTCTGAGAGACCATTGGGCCAAGTAGACCCTCCCAGACTGGCACATGACCTTGCCTTCCCAACCGCTGCTCTATCTGCAGAGGCTGTCTGATGGAATTCTAGAAAAATGTGTCCTTGGAGGTCATCTCTAATCCTTCAATGGCCTCTCTGTGCCTTTCAGATTTAAGGGCTGATCTTTCAGGAACATTCGCTTTTTCTTTTTCTTTCTTTCTTTCTTTTTTTTTTTTCCTCTAACTGGTTCTTTCTTCCTCTTGCTCACTTTTTAAAAGAAAACCTAATGTTGCTGATAAGCTTCTGTAATTTAATAGAATCAAAGAGGTAACTGTATATGGTCAGAAAGTGCTAGAGGGGTTTCTATTGGTTCCTGTCCTGCCAATCCTACAATGAATGTTGCCACCTGCTATCAGGGAACAGCTCAATAACAAATTCCATGATTGGAATTAAATTGCTTTAGCTTCACTACAATTACTTCTTTTGTTGGGAAAGGAGTACTCAAGGCATGTGGTTTCAAGCCTCTTCAAGCCTTACATACCTTTGAAGAATGTGTGCTAGATACTAGGAGGAGAAAAATATGCTGTTTTTTAAGGCCAGATTTTAACAGCAAAATTACCAGCAATTCTTCTTGATATGAAAAATAAAGTTTTCAAGATTTCTTCTCAAACTATGAAAAGAAGAAGCTTTGAAAGAGTCCTCATCACATCACATCACTGTTGGTTAACCTGAAAACTAAAAAAAATATTTTCTAAATACTGATCCTATGCTAAAGAGAATTCCTATAGTTCCAGAAGATACTAAACAAGTTTGTCTGCAGTGAAAAACAACCTCTATAGTTGACACTCCAGCATATTTTTCCTAAAAGGAATATATTTAAATTTAATACATAAGCAGGATCTAGATAGGTATTTCAACTCTTCTCCATGTTTTCTTGGATTTATAGCAGCTGAATATTACTGTCCCTATTTTCTTTAAAAAAAATAAAAAAGAATGCCCCCAGGAAGGTGATAGGAGTAGTCCTGTTAATAGCTGCCAGACATTTTGCATTAACATACTTTTGTTCTAATTCTAGTCTATGGAATATTGAAGATAATTAACAGTAGACTTTTCCATTATTCAATAAGTCCAAATATTCTCTAAGTAGTTGTGCAAAGAAGTTGCCATTTAACAAAGAAGCTATGAATGTAATATATTGTGATCAATGTCATCCCTTTTAATACTCCTACCCATCCCTTCCCTTCCCATCCCTCCTTCCCTCTTCTTCATGTTGTAGGATATACATTGCTTCTTGTTTGAGCTTTCTCTTCTTCTCTTTTTTACTTACCTTTCCCTTTGACCTTATCTCACCCTTTCCAATACTCACCTCCTAGCATTTTATTTTGCTGAACTTTGAAATCAAAGTCCTACTTTATTTTTGTGATAGGCAGACAAAGTGCTCAGGACTTGCTTTCCAGAATCAGGTACACTCACTGGGATACAAAGTACAGATGGAAAGGTTGCTGGATTTGACATGAATATAACAGCTTGAACCTGTTGGGAACTTGTTTTATACATGGAGTGGTGTTGCAATTTCTAAGGCAGCTGCAGGTTGTTGTTTTTTTTTTTTCTACAGAATAACAAAGACTCTAAAGCATTCAGAAAGTATAGTCATTGTGTAGGTTAGTTTGTCCTTGAAATAACAAAAGACCTTTTGATAAAGAGTTCTTAGTGACAAGTGTTTTCTTGGGTGCTTGACAATAATAGGTCCAGATTCACACTCCTGTATGTATAGTTGACTCATCTCTTTTATTACCCTTCCTGTGAACAAAGAAGAATGAAAGAGGCCATGAAATGAACATATACTGAGTCACATCTGAAAATCTTTTACTAGTTTCCAAAGAATTGGTTCAGCATATGAAGAGTTCTGTATAGGGAATTGTGGGAGTTACCTTGCTCACCGAGTTCCCACGGATGTACTCAGCTCAAAGCTAAAGTTTTAAAAATCCAACAAAAGTTCTACTATACTTTTTGTTTATAGTCAAAGCACCAAATCACAGCTATGCGGATTTATGAAGCTTTCACAAATTAAGGTAGCTGTTTGCAAAAGAAGTTGAATGAATAGCAAAGTAAAATCTTATTTCAATGACAAAAAGCATTTAATAGCAAATAAGGAAAGCAAGCAAAGCACTCATGCCCCACTTTCTGCTTTACTGAGCTGCTCACTGTGTCAGGTAAGGCCATGGAATCTGTACTTTGACTCACACACCAGCCTTTCCCCAATCCTTCCCCTTCTCATATTCAGGCCACCTATCCAGTTCTTGACTTCCTAAACTTTTTATACCTTGGATAGATACACATAATGTTCTCTTCTCCCTAGCAAATTCTCTATTCCTCCAACTGTCACATTCCTTACATAATTAGATCCTTTTAATCCTTTAGGTCCAAGCCAAACAGGGACTTTCAGGAGAGATCAACTTAGAACTCAGATTCAAGACAATCTCAACAGCAGCAGGCATTTTATGGAAAGTGGCAATTACACAGACATGCAAAAGGTCTGACACTATCCAAGCAAATGTTGAAGAAGCTGTAGGAAGTACTAATAATAAAAAGAAAAAAATAGACTGAATTATGTGTGGTAAGAATTTGCCTTTATCCTAAAACTCCACTAAGATTATGAAAAAGTAAGTCACAAATATGGATGCATACACGTGTGGATGTATGTAGATACGTAAGTATGTATATGTATGTATGTGTGTATGTGTGCTTATCCACATACTCAGTCTTGTGTCTAAGATCTATAAATATTTCCCCTTCTTCCAGATCTATTACGAAAAGAAAATCAGCAGGGAAAAAATGAGGAAAAATATTTGAACACACATTCCCCAGAATAAACAGACTACTAAAACATGAAAAAATGATCAATTACACAAATCAGGATAATGAAATTTTTAAAAATACATGCATACCTTCTGAAATAACTAAAACACACAACTCTGGCAATGTGAAGAAGTGTTAGTAAAGATGGGAAAGAACATTGAAAACCACATTCATAGCTGCTAGGAGTATAAGCATACCTACTTGGGGAAACAATTTGGCACTAAAACTAAGTGTACACATCCACTTGAGCTGGCATTTTCTCTCTTAGGTATATAAAGAAGAGAAATATATTCAGATGCTTGCCAAACAACACAGGGAAATGTACTGTGTATATTTTCATCGCAGTCCCCAATTGAAGATAATTCAAATACTCATCAACCACAAATGGAAATGCTTAAGGAAAAGGTATTATATTAATATACCAGAATACCAAGGAGTAATGAAAATGAACAAACTGCACTGAACAATATGGGCAAAGATTATCTCAGAAAGATAATGATTAGTGAAATAAGCCAAATGCAAGAGAGAAAATGCTATATGGTTCCATTCTCATAAATTAAGGATACAGACCAAAGTAATCTACCAGGAGAGAAATCAGGAGAGGATAGTTTTAGGGGAGAAGGGAGTGGACTGTTAGAGTGCTGATAATTCTGTTTCCTGATCTGAAAATAGTAATATGACTTTGTTCACTTTGTGAAATTTATTTATTTATTATTTTATTTATTTTTAATTATTTTTATTTTATGGTATGTGTGCTTTTCTACACATCTACTATACTTTAATAAAAGGTTCATTTGAAACATGTATGTGATCTATATGTAATAAGTTCAGCTTTCATAATCTTAAGCGCTTTTGAAAAGCGTATCTTTTACTTATATCACTAATTTGTATTTTGAATTCCATTCTATCCTTGAAGTTTCAGGACTTCTTGCTACTTCACCTTGGATATGTGCAGGTGAGTGTGTAGGACTGAGGTTGGGCTTGGTGGGGGGGAGGAGGAAGTGTTATTACTTTATTTGATTTTTAAGCAAAACATCATTGATTTTCCCTGTCTCTAAATATAATCTCTTCATAATGGCCTCTTTTACTCTGGAAAAAGCAGCTCCTGTTCCCAGGGATGAGCTATTTGTAGGAGTTCTTAGGATCATTCGCTGACTCCTCATCTTTGCCTTTCTGTCTCCATTCCCAAAAAGTGTCTCTTATGATTGCGCTCTAAGATATTTATTCTACCTTCTTCTGAGTCTCAGAATGTCGTGAGAGCAATTTTTTTAAATCTTGTAATATTATGTTAGATTCTTACATATTTTTGGTTAAAAAATAGTCCATATCTCAATTTTTTATAGTAGTGGGGGAGAACTATGTGTGCAACTTTTTTAAAGGTGGTGTCCTAAAACCAGTGAATAATTCATCTCTTCTTCTGCACACTGTACTTTATTTTTTCTTCTCCATCTGTGTATGGATACTAAAGGGTTATTTATAGTTTACAGCTCCCAAATAGCATGGGCACCCTCTAGATATGTATTAATATACATCTTTGTGTATGTGTATATATATATATCAATAAAAACTAAACATTTCTTTAAAAATGCAACCATAGATGTAAAACAAAACAAAGACATGCATGTATACCCTTTCCCAAAACCTATGTAGAAGGCACTAAAGAATCAAAACATATTTACCACTAAATTCATGACATCTAAACACCTTAATAAAATGGCTAGACTGTGGTCATGGGTATTTTGTGCATTCATTAGTGTCCTATCTTCTCTGGGTAAAAGGTTCAGTTCTTTCCTAAAAGAAATTCAGCTTATGCTTTGTTAACAGGTTGATCCCCAACCCAATCTCCAGTGGCAGAGGCTTGAGTTTACCAGGGCTGGCCTGGATGTTTGCTGAGACCCTAAGTAGCAGTGACAAGAAAAGTTCTTCTTTTCTTAAAGATTGCAAAAATTGTAAGAATTAAATATAGCATTCCCCACTGCTACTGCTTCTACCCTAACAAGCCAGCCACGCCACTAACAATGGATCACAATGAGCTGCAAAAGAGCTGAAAAGAAGTAACCAACTCTAAGCCACTAGTTGGAACCCTGGACGCAAAAGATTTCTCTTCTCTTTAAAAGAGTTTATATTGGGTTTCCATTATTTGTAGCTAAAAAGCCCTGTGTAAAACAGATCAGAAGACAAACAAAATAAAAAATATTCTGGGAAAATTAAAAATATCTTCCTCCATATGTAGATCTTAGATTTTTTAAACTTCCCAGATTGTTTTCAGTCTTATTGTTTACAGTCCCACTGTCATAAATTTATATTGTTAGTTTGATGATGGATGCCAAGCCTTCCACACTCAACTCCTTGAGATAAAATTGAAATTACACACTTACAACCAGATACTTAGGTACTTTGCATATGCTAGAATGTTTTCAACATTTTACTAATCAATAGACTTACCACCCAAGCTTAAAAAAAGAAAGAAAAAATAATGATTTAAACAAGTCACTTCCAAGACTTTGACGTTTACAAACGGTGTCTAAGAGACAATATTGTGAGTTAAAATGAGTTTTCTTTATTACTTAGAGATTTTGTTTACCCACTGCATGACAGAGGGTGCATAATTTGCATAACATATTTTAGATTTCCAAGTAAATTTAGTTTCTTCTACATCACTAAAACTGGAAGTGATCAAACATTTTAAAGTATCTTCTTATTCTATTTCATAGATTGCCCCAAGTAAAGAATACTGATTCTGATAATTACATAAATATGGTTAATATGATCAGTTTATGTCTTTGGATGCTTTGATTTAGGAAGTGATTTCTTCCATCAAATAATTTACCATTTGGTTTGTGAGGCAACATCTCAGGATGTGTTGTGAATACCCATCAAAGTAAAAAAAAAAAAAAGAAGTCATTGTTCTCCGGGACAAGGTCATGGGCAGCTCCAGAGCTTCAGGTAAGTTATGTTTTACCTCCACTAGACTAAAAAAAACAGTTGTGGGCCATGGAGAGATGGAATTCTAAATTGAGAACACAGAACACAAGGAACTTTGTTTGTATAGATCTAAGAGAGAAGAGGAAATATTAAAAATGCCCTTGAGCATTGGGAGCTATATAACCCTTGTAATCTAAGCCAAAACTCAATCAGCAGTCCTAAGGAACTCGAACTGAGAACTGTTGACATTCTTCATCTTCACAACCACCTTGAGAAACTTTACCCACAGCCAGTAGGGTTACAACACTGAGCAAAGAAACTAGCATTCAAAGTCTCTCAGCTTAAATGTGTATATTATGGAGAAATGTGTTACACTGGCAGAGAAACTAAATATTTGTTAAGGATCTAGTCAAGTTGAGGTACCTATTCTGCCTATAAAAACTATCATATTTCTCCCTGTCAAATTCTTAGTGTATGTTTACATGCATATATGCATGCAATGGTTTACCCTTATCCATTTACATTGGTTTCTAACTTTCTTATTAATCATAAACAATAGTTTTCAAAAACTAAGGAACTGCAAGCAATAGGAATTCAACAACATGAGTCATATATTTTGTGAGTCAGATAAATCAAGGGCCACGCCAAGCTGTGACTCATCATTAAACTGAATTCATATTTATGTCTCCTCATACTTCAAGGCAAATCCATGAGATTAAATTATGTTTAAAATGCATCTTCTTGATCGACCTACCAGGCTTGCAAGTGAAAATGATAACTTGGTTTGATGCTTCTCCAAGTGAATCCAACATCCCTATACAGCGCAGACAGAGCCATGTGTTTCAAAACCACTGGGAGGTGTGAATCAAATGGTAACATAAGAGAGAAATCTGAAATGCCCACGTCTTCACCACTTTGCACACCACAGGCTTATCAGACTTAGGAAAGGGGAGAGCTCAGCCCCCGTTCTCTTCCTGTGTAATGTGGGCAAGTCTGAATTTCCCAAATCTCCTCTTCATCGATGATAAAATTGAAATGGTGCTAAGCAGCCTACATGTCTCACCACAGCACACAATTTAGCCATATGGTTTATTTTTCATGTTCCCACAGGAAAAGAAGGGAAAAAAATAGTATCTCCTTTCTGGACTTGTCCCAATACCCATAATTCCCACTTACTACTGATCATAAATTCATGCATTTATTCTTAACTCAATTGTGTGATTGGCTTACCAGGAGAGCTTTTTACAATACCATAACCCAAGAACCCTCTCTAATTAAATTACAATCTCTAAGGTGGGGCGGGGGCACTCACAAGTAGTTTGTTCATTGGTACTCAGGTAATTCTCATGGGCAGCCCCAGGCTAAGAGTCAGAACAGCTGTTCCCACAGAGAAGATCCCAAACCAGCATCAGCAGCACCTCGGAATTTTCTGGAAATGGAACTTGGGGCCTACCTCCCACCATCTAGGTCCGGTACTTTTGGAGTGGGCAGAATTCAATAATCAGATCCATATTTTAACAAGCCTACCAGGGAACACTAAGCTTATAAAACATGGTAATAAAGTGCACTGTAAAACTCACTGTCACTTAGAAGTGGTAACACTGTTGAATTATTAGACTAACACTAGCACATTAGGCTGATCTAGTTTGATGTATTAATATATTAAATAGTTAAAGTGTACCTGGAAGAATGGGACAGAGAATGAATAAGAATACATAAAATGGTAAGTAGAATAAAGGGCTACATGGTTTTAATGCAAATAAAATGTGACACAGCATGTGTGGCATTGCAAGACTCTATATAATAAAATAAGTTTCCACATTAAAAGGGTGAAGAAAAATAGGTAAAACTCCACCTAGCTGTACATATTATTTTTGCCAGTGCTGGGGCTTGAACTCAGGGCCTGGGCACAGTCCTTGAGCTTCTTTTTGCTCAAGGCTAGCATTCTACCACTTGAGCCACAGCACCACTTCTGGCTTTTTCTGTGTATGTGGTACTGGGAATCGAACCCAGGGCTTCATACATGCTAGGCAACCACTCTACTACTAAGCCACATTCCCAGCCCTTGTATATTTATTTAACCAAATATATCCCAAATGTTTTCACTTCAATACTTATCAAAATTAAATTATGGATACAACATTCTACATTTTTATTAATCAATATAAGACATGGATATAATATCTATATTTTATAATTATCAATCCATATAAAATCGATATGATGTATGTTTGTTGTATAGTCTTCAAAAACTAGTATGTCATTTTACATTTAGAGAATATCTAAATTTTGGCATTTCAAGTGCTCTGTGAACACTCATGTTCAGTAGCTGCCATATTGTACAATGAACCGCATTGTCTGTGCTTCTTAAACTGAAAGTGCATATGAATTGCCTAGAAATGTTAGGAATGTACATTTTGATTTAATAAATACTTAAGGCCATTTGCTGTTACTATAACAAAATACCTGAGTCTAAGTGATGTATCATGTCAATACTTATTTAGTTCATCATTCTGGGGATGGGAAAGTCCAATAGCATGGAGTTAACGTGTGTTTCATATGTAGGGATGGCCTCCTGCTACATAATAAAATGATAGAGGGCAAGAGGGAGAAGCCAGCACACCAGCCAAGACCCCTCTCCTTATAACACTACAAATTCCACATGGCGGAGGGGGGAGGGGAAATGACACTAATCTCAATATTTTTATCTAATCATAATTTCTGCCTAAAGATCCAGTCTCAAACACCATCAATATAGGAATCTGAAGATTAAGTTTCTAACCTATGGCTTTTAGAGGATACATTCAAACCACAGAAGTAAGTCTGGAATGGGGTTGGAGATTCTAATTTCTTCTTAATTCTCCAGTCCCAGCCAGTAACATAATTTCTGAGGCCAAGTACAAAAGAAAAATACAGCATCCTTTGTTCAAAATCCAGGGAGAAAAAAAAATACTTTTAAGGATACAAAACAAAGCTTACATCTTTTCTTCTGTAGCGACGTTTTCACCTTAAATAGTGGGTTATGTTTGCTACCTGATGTCTGGTATTTGATGCTGCATCCTTTGAGCATGAGGTTAGAGTGGGGAGAAGGGTCCAGACCTCCACATGCCAGAGAGGTGCTCTCCTGAAAGGAGACATGTGTGAACATGTTATTTAGTGTGATATATTTCAGTTGTCACACAGTAAAACCTGGAACTGTGCATAAGATTTTTAAAACTGAAAATAAATCTGATCCTCTCTTCAAAATAAACATCCTTTTAAAATTAGATTGCAGAAAGAGGAAAATAAAATAATCCAAAATGACCCAGAACTGTATATTATAAAAGTCTTTAAAAAAAAAAAACTCCCTATAAGATTTAAATTGCTTGTCTAACCTGGGTTCCTTTACTTCCAAAAGTCAATGAGGCCTATGGCTGGGAAACATAGCATTTGGCTTAGAAACAAATGAATAAACTGTTGCTTTAAACTATGGAGGCATCCAGGACTTAACATACCCAAGGCCCAACCATTTGTCAGAAATAATGTCAAAAATTGCACTTACAAGACTACTTAGAAGCTCCTTTCCTAACTTTCTTTTTGATTGATACTCTTCCTTAAGTCATAAAGATATAAATATGCATATCCACCTAAGAGATGAAGTAAAATTTACCAAGAAACACACACTTCAGAATATATGGCTAGAACCAAGGGGAAATGTAGAACCTCAATCTAAACATGTAACATGGCAAGAGTGGTTGAATGAATAGTGGCAGAGTAAAAAATAGAAATGCTATCAAACTGGTTCTCCTATATTTCCATCAGGAACAAAATACCAATTTCCCAGAGTAAAGAACATTTTCAGTACTTAAGTCTAAAAGAATACTTACTTGGATGCAGAGAAGTAATGATGCCGGCATCCTCATCAATGTGAGCATGGAAGAGATGCCTAGGCAGGCTTCAATGGCTAGCTCTATTGGTTTCTTTAATGCATGGCAAAAATCACTATAGAACTACAACACAAAAAGGAAACAGCACATATATCTTCTCTACCAATTTGTTCTTCTGATTTCATTTGTCTTTGCTACTTAGTACAGTTGTGTACATTGTTTCAGTTGGGAGTTGAAATGGGTAGGTGTCCCATGGATGTAAGTTTGAGGATGTAGGACATGGTGACAGGCACATAAATGCCCTTTGAGGATACTAGGAACACTGATTATCGGACTCTGTCAGGCTACAAAAGAAACACAACTCACAGGCATGGTCTATGACAAAAGAAAGAGGATCCCATGGGAAGGCTAAATCCTTAGAATGGGTTCATTACTGTGCATCTGAATGAATCAGATTCCAACTTTTAGGAAGTAAGTCACCCTTTCCTCACACACAGAATAGAGACTAAATGATGTACATGTGGGCATCGACAAACTTGCCTTAGTGACTGGCAGCCTCCTGAGAATGTCCAGATTTTCTGGGTTTAAATAATAATTCAGGTTATAAATACAATGGCAACCCAGTCAGTACAAAGGTACTAATCAGAAAGAAGGAATGAGCAGGATCAGGGGATCTTACTAACTAAGCCTACTCTAGCCTGTGTAGTTAGGATGTACCCCCTCATTTGAGCATTGAAGGAATAGCCCCTTGCAGGCAGAAATACCAGTTTTCAATCAATTAAATTACAGATTCCACCATTGCGCTGGTACTGCTAACACCTTATGCAGATTAATTTATAATGAGGCAAACAGACAGTGAAACAGTTAGGAGACAGTTGCTGGAGAGATTTTATGTTTTGTTTTTTTCCAGTTCTGGGGCCTGAACTCAGGGCCTGAGCACTGACCCTGGCTTCTTTTTGCTCAAAGCTAGCACTCTACCTCTTGAGCTACAGCACCACTTCCAGCTTTTTCTGTTTATGTGGTGCTGAGGAATCGAACCTAGGGCTTCATATATACAAGCCAAACACTCTTGCCACTAGGCCATATTCCCAGGCCAAAACTTTGTTGTTGTTGTTGTTGTTTTTCCTGCCTGTCCTGGGGCTTGAACTCAGGGCCTGAGCACTGTCCCTGGCTTCTTTTTACTCAAGGCTAGCACTCTGTCACTTCAGCCGCAGCGCAACTTCTGGCCGTTTCTATATATGTGGTGCTGAGGAATCGAACCTAGGGCTTCATGTATACCAGCCAAGCACTCTTGCCACTAGGCCATATTCCCAGCCCCTGGAGACATTTTTTTTTTAATCAGGAAAAGAGCAAGTGAAAATTGCACAGTAATTTCAAAGAGAAAACCTGTCATAGAGTAACAATAACTTATAAACACAACTACTAAAAAAGTAAAGTACAAAATTTAATAGGGATATGAGCATCAAGAAAGTCAGGGTTTTAGAGTTCAGCGTTCTCATATATAACTCACAAATGAAAATTTCTGAGAGGCCACTTCATTGCTAGTAAATTTATAAACTGTGGAATTTACACAAAAGATCTTACTTTTCTATTATTTAGAATTGATCATTTTGTCATAAAATTGGAAACCTAATTTCCTAAGAGTTTGCTGACGACATTTGATAAATATAGACACTTTTATTTTAATTGATTTTTTAATTCTTAGTTGTTTTGTTAAATATTATTTTAATAAATTTTAGTTTTTACTATTGGTGCTCACTTCAGTGCATTAAATCCTATTCCCAAGTAAAGTAGTTTAATGCCACATGAAATTTGATGGAGCCACTGTAAAGTTAATTTTTCTCCCAGGATGAGAATGTCTTCACCTCATTGATTTGGAGCCAAAGACATGTCAGTTTACTGTGAACACTCAGTGACCCAAGAAGAGGATTAGTATCCGCTTTATTGGGCAAAAGAATATTGCCTTGAGTCTCATAAAATTTTTACTGTCCAATCGAGTCTCCTACAACTGAATTCATCTTCATTTTCCTCTCACCAACTTCACAGAATAAAGACTAACCTTTGAATGCAAGTCTCCATGAGGCACATTTGACCCAGGGCCTGACATTATTACAATCTCAGCACTCAGTGTCTTATACAAGGATGTACCAGAATAGACAGTGCTTTTTTTTCAAAACTCATGCAGCTATGTAATCACAGACTTGAATAATCACAGACATGTAATCACAAACTTGAGTGATTATTTAATGCGTATTTAATTATATTAATTAATATTATTAATTAATGTCTTTCTCATAAAACAGATATAAGCAAGGGGTAAACACATTGTGTAGCTTGCACACTGCTATCCTCTACACTATGCAGGGTGTTTAGCTCACAGACAATGTGTATTTGTTGATTGAATGAAAGGAAATGAAAGGTAGGAACAAAATTTAAAGGTGAGAACCAATTTTATTGTGTCTACTATATCCTCAATTCAAACAGTAGAAACTCAGACAGGTAAGTCTTTTATATGGGTTATATAGCATGTTAACTGGGGAAAATTTGTACTTTGATTTCGTAAGTGTCTTAATTACTAACTGGTACCAGTGATGAGTTATTGTAGAATCCTGACAAATATGTAGTACTGTTTTGACAACAAAGCAGTTGCCTGGGATACTTCAGGGATTCCAAGGCCCAACTTAGAGAAGCAGAGGGCCTTCACGGGACAAAGGCCTCCCAACAAAATGATGCCAATACTGGGAGAATTGCACTTGACTCTGGATACATGCCAAACCTGGGGTATGCCATAGACATTTCCCTTGGATAATTTTCTCCTTAAATCTTCTTTTTCTGCATTAGCCACCTCCTTCTTTGTACTCAAACCTGAGCACTAAGGGCTAACATGGGACGTTCCTTTAGGTGAAGAGTTCATCTGTTTTTGTTTGTGGTTTTTTTTTCTGTATCTTTCCTTCTTTTCTAGATAGAAAACCTTGATGTTTGATTTCTTTGGATATTTTTGAAGCAAAAAAAAAATTAGAAACTTCCTAATTTAAGACAGTTCTTTATCCTAAGTACCATATCTTTTTTTAAGGTAGGTAGTCAAAGCCATTAGTACATATATCTCAGAACAGGAGATTATTATTCAGACAGCAGTCCCTGCTATGTAAGCATTTCCACTCTTTCTCATGTATAGCTCTTTTCAGTCTTTGGCAGTCCCCTCCCCCCCAAAAACAACAACAACAACAAAACAAAAAAAAGCCTTCATTTAGTCCTTCTTAATCAGAAGGAGAAGAGACATACCCACATGAAATGTTGAGGCAGGGTCATTTCTTGCTAATTGGTCCAAATTTCCTCTCAGTGTCCTTTTGACCAAGATCCAAGTCACAGCTGGCACCACATCTGGCACCACATCCGGGACAGTCCATTTGAACACGAGTCTCGCACATTCCACGTGAAGAATCCTAGGTTCCTAACTGACCTGACCCTTTCCAGCCGTCTCTACCCATTCTCTCTGTACCTAAACCAGAGTTATCCAGCCAGCTCCCTCACAGTGATGATAACATAGCAAAAACTCAACAATTTGCTCACTGGACACATTTGTGTTGGAAACTAGATGCCTTAAGCACAGAGTGGCAAACCTCTACAGGTAACTCTTCAAGGAGGCTAGGATGGCACTATGCTCTAAGCCAGTAAAGAGGCTCATCTGGAAAATACTGGACTGGGACAAAGCCACAATCCTTGGAATATGTGTATAAGTATACATAAGAATTTCAGTTTACATGGCCAGGATGTGGCCAAAAGGGAACCCTACTTCATTGTTGGTGGGAATGTAAACTGGTTCAGCCACTCTGGCAAGCAGTATGGAGATTCCTCAGAAGGCTCAATATAGAACTCCCCTATGACCCAGCAGCCCCACTGTTGGGTATCTATCCAAAAGCCCACAAACAAAATCACAGTAATGCCACCAGCACAACAATGTTCATCGCAGCACAATTTGTCATAGCGAGAATCTGGAACCAACCCAGATGCCCCTCCATAGATGAATGGATCAGGAAAATGTGGTACATATACACAATGGAATTTTATGCCTCTATCAGAAAGAATGACATTGTTCCATTTGTACGGAAATGGAAGGACTTGGAAAAAGTTATACTAAGTGAAGTGAGCCAGACCCAAAGAAACATGGACTCTATGGCCTCCCTTATTGGGAATAATTAGTACAGGTTTAGGCAAGCCATAGCAGAGCATCACAAGGCCCAATAGCTATACCCTTATGAACACATAAGATGATGCTAAGTGAAATGAACTCCATGTTATGGAAACAATTGATATATCACAGTTGTAACTACTTTCAACGTCCTATGTGTATGTGTAGTTTCTATTATTGATGGTGTTCTTGTATCACCTTCCTATGGTTGTACCTACACTATCTCTGTAATCTTATCTGAGTATATTGGAAACCGTGTTTACTGGTATTGGAAGTAGGAAATTCAAAGGGAATACCAAATTTGAGAGACACAGGGTAAAAAAAGAGAAATAACTACAAAAGCAATACTTGCAAAACTGTTTGGTGTAAGTGAACTGAACACCTGGGGGGGAGGGAAAGGGGGGAGGGCGGGGGGCATGAGGGACAAGGTAACAAACAGTACAAGAAATGTATCCAGTGCCCAACGTATGAAACTGTAACCTCTCTGTACATCAGTTTGATAATAAAAATTTGAGAAAAAAAAAAAGAATTTCAGTTTACATGGGAATACACATAAAACTGAGTAGACAGGGCTGGGAGTGTGGCCTAGTGGTAGAGTACTTGCCTAGCATGCATGAAACCCTGGGTTTGATTCCTCAGCACCACATACACAGAAAAAGCTGGAAGTGGTGCTGTGGCTCAAGTGGTAGAGTGCTAGCCTTGAGCACAAAGAAGCAAGGGACAGTGCTTAGACCCTGATTCAAGCCCCAGGACTGGAAAAAAAATGAGTAGACAAAAATCAAAAAGAAGCATAGGGAAGCATGCATGAAGAAAGCCAAGAAAAGCTGCTTTGCCTGGATAGTTCACCTATATTCTACACCGGGGAGAAGATACACCATCAAACATGCACACTTTGTTGAAAATAGCTGGGTTCACCCCACTTAGCCCTCCAATTCTTTGTCACATTTTAAAGAAATTAGAAGGACAATAGGAAGGATTTTTATCCATCAGCCATATGGGCCACACTTGCTCCAGGTACTTTACATTTATTCATTCCATTCCAGCCCACAAAGAGCAAGAGCCAACTATCCAGGCACTGAGATAGGTATAGACAGCAAGGTGTATATGTCTTTCCTATCCCAATGGAGTTTATAGTGGGCAGGAGACAGCATGAGATGTCCTGAAAAGAGCTATACATGAGAAAGAGTAGACGTGCTGTGCATAGCCAGGACTGTTGTCTGGATAATAATCAGCCTTCTTGAGGAAGGGACATCTCTGCGAGAAGGAAAAGGCTGAGCAGGTTTTACCTAAAGGGAGTTGTGAGGAGAGCAGAAGTCAAATCATAAGAGCAATCTTGTGAAGTTTATGTGACTCGTTCCAGTTTTGAGGTAAGATAATTAAGTCTTATAAGGGCTAAAGTTACCCACCATTACAAATCCAATCAGTAGTGGATGTGGGCTTGAACCTGAGGACAGTTGAGGCACAGTTAGGCTGATATCTTATGCAAGCACCCCAGACCTCTGGCTGCACCTCCTCCCTTCACCTATTCTAGGCCTGTGAACAAGTACCTGTCAGGATGCAAATGCTAGCACAGAAAGAAGGCCAGGACCATAGTACAATTAGACTCATGCAGATTGTATCATGAAGCCAAATGGCCCAATCAGTTTATACCTCAAATTCACTAGAGTTTCTGCCCATTATCTCCACTTTTTAAGACAAATCCCAATGTCCAAACAACACATGGAAAGTAAGTTTGTTTCTGAAAAGTACATGCAAATTATTTAGTTTTATTTAGAGCAGACCTGTCATGAACACCTTCAAAGCAAAGATGTATTTTGTGAATTCTACATCATCTCCTTTCTCCTAAAATGAGACACACTGGGATAACTGGGAGTTAGCTTTTCATATCACAGCAAATCTCAGATCAGAGATGATCAAAGGTAGTTGGAAAGCAAAGACTTTAATGAGGCAGTTGACTTTGATTTTGGCTCCTCTTATAGGTTCATTTCAATGGGAGGAGATAATAAAAGTGACTGACGTAAATGTCCATGGCTAAGTATATTTGCTTAAAATTCAAATGCCAAAAGACAAACATTATAGATATTAATAAAGGAATATGGCAAACAGTTCACTCTTTTTCTTTACTCAAGGTCATTCAACTTGTTCATAAAGCTACACACTGAATTAGAGAATACCCTTTCACAGGTCAAAAATAGGAATGAAATTTCACTTCCAGGCAATGAAAGTTTTCTACCCACAGAATTAAAGGAAAGATAAGATGTTTAGAAGCTCTCTCTATCAGATGGCTTTTTTCTGTGCAGGTGGAAAAAACAGAACACAGCTAAAGGTTCCCTTTGTATTGAAGGTCCTGAATTCAAGTTTATGCCACTGCTTATGATGCCAAACTCCAAAGCTATCAGAAGGCATGGATTTGTAGAGGATTAGTGCAATGCATACACTAAGCAAGAGCACACAGACCAGGAATACTTTGGAAGCCAAATGGGGCTGCATTTGGGTGAGGTACTTTTCCTTCTATGCTTTGCTTTCTTTCTACAGCAAAACTCCACTAGGAGGAAGCATTTCTGGTAATGGTCCTTTCCACCATTTGCAAACCAACTTACTAGGAGCTTGGCTCCAAACTGAGCCCAAATGCTTGCCTACTATCTTTGCAACCCTAAAGACATTCCCTCCACCTCAGACTCAATCTCCTCACACATATTTCCACTCTTACAGGGATGAACACTATCCAAAGCTTCATCAATGACTATTTGCAAATCCACAAACTCTGAAGACAAAGAGAGACAAACACAGAGACAGAGAGATGGACATACAGAAAGAGAGAGACAGAGACAAAGTAAAGACATAGAAAGGAGAGAGAAAGATTCCTTGATTCTGCCATTCCACTTAAAATTTCCATCTTTCTTTCTTAAGGTATCTGTTCTGAATTCATCCCTACACGATTTGTCTCGCTCTATCCAACACTACAACCATCCCTAGGGTAAGGTACATAATATATTAGCCAATGAACTAATCACCAGAACTGCTATTTTTCAACTTTTCAGTGCTTACATTTATAGCATCATAATCTAGAGTTCCCATCTGGCCTGGATCAGCTGGGTTTCTACTTTCTTCCTACCCAGCCTCTATCACATCCTTATAGTAGAGCCCTCATCTAAAGAGTAAGAGGAACATTGTGTTCTAGTTCTTATATATATATATATTTTTTTTTTATTTTTTATTTATTTTTTTTTTTGGCCAGTCCTGGGCCTTGGACTCAGGGCCTGAGCACTGTCCCTGGCTTCTTCC